>NC_049215.1:34708809-34746309 GCF_013347855.1 Anguilla anguilla | reverse complement strand
AAGCGCTTCAGCTCTTAAGTGCGTTCAGTCGAGGTTCTCTGGCCTTCCTGGCGCCGTACGCAGTAAAACGTTCAGTGTTTTAAATCAACTCTGATCGGACTCATATGGCCTCTGTCAGAGTTGCATTAACACCGGCCATTGTACTCTGTGGGAGAGATGGTGGACTGGGTTGACGGGGCGGTCGAATAGCGACTGTGGACCGGGGGGGGGGGGTGGTGGCCGTAGTCTATCATGATTGGAACGTGTGGATCCCCCCCCCCCCACTTCATCTGTCACCCACTCAGACGCCTAGAACCCGCCCTGAGTGTATCTGTGGTGCAGGTAGGTCATTCAGGTGCGAGAGGGCAGGTGTGTGTGTGTGTGTGTGTGTGTTTGTCCTCAGGCTGCGGGTGGCCTGCTGACTCGGGGGTCAGTCAGTTCAGGGTTCACCTGAGGAGAAATATGCTCGTTACCTGTCCACCTGTCCACCTGTCCGCACACTGCTCACCTGACCTGCTCCTCACTCTCTGGCGCGGTGCAGACAGACATACGGACGCTGGGATGGTGTTTCCAGGGCGGGCTCTCAGGTTATTTGGGGGCGGAGGGGGGGGGGGGGAGTGGGAGCTTTCAGATTATTCGGGGGGGGGGGGGGGGGGGGGCGCCCGACCCCACAGACGGCTCCTCTCGCCCTGCGCCCCACGTGACCCAGATTCGTAACGGGGAGTCGCTGGGGGGGGGGGGGGGGCGGCGTCGTCTCCCCTGGGCCCTGTCACCAAGCTGCATTCCTGGAATATCTCCCGCGGTTAAACTGTGTGACCCCCCCCCCCCCCCCACTGCTGAGAAGGGGAGCGTGCCAGAAACTTTGAGCCTCAGCTAATGAATAAACAGCCGAAGAGCTTCAGTCCTGCTTTTCAAAATAATTAGTCCTCTTTTTTTTCTTTTTTTAAAGCCCATGTTATTCCAACTTTTTTTTTTTCTGTTTTCGTTCACATTCTTGTGACGTCAGCAACACAGCAAATCACACGGGAGGCGGTCAGGAGACTTTGGCTGTCCTGACATACATCAGACTACGTACACGGACATAAAGCTGTTGAGTTACGACACATTACATTACATTACAGGCATTTGGCAGACGCTCTTATCCAGAAAGCGACTTACACAACTTTTTACATAGCACTTTTTATTGCATTTACACAGCTGGATATATACTGAAGCAATGCAGGTTAAGTACCTTGCTCAAGGGTACAACGGCAGTGTCCTACCTGGGAATCAAACGTATGACCTTTCAGTTACAAGGCCAATTCCTTACCCACTGTGCTGCACTGCCGCCCAAGAGACACCCCCACCCCCCCCCACACCCCCCAAAAAAATCAGATCATGTCTGTGTGCCGTGCGTATGTTGGTCATGTCTGTGTGCCGTGCGTATGTTGGTCATGTATGTGTGCTGTGCGTATGTTGGTCATGTCTGTGTGCCGTGCGTATGTTGGTCATGTCTGTGTGCCGCGCGTATGTTATTATATTCTCCTGGTCCACTCCTCGGCTCCTGGCTCCACCAGCAGTTTCCCGGCAGTGTTGCCGGGGGCGACCCTGCTCTCTCTGTGAGTGGCTGTGCCGGTGATGATGTCACCGTGCATTTCCAGGGCTTGCCGCGAGCCGCCCGCTCTCTGGGAGGAGGAAAACCGCGCTCGACCACCGGCTCGGCCGCCACGGAAGAGAACGACCGGAGAGGGAAAACATTTGCACTGGCCCAAAAATAAAAAACCTATTTTTGGGATTTATGGTCACAGCTTTAAGCATGACTGGAATAAGAGGAACACAGTGTGCAGCCTTTTCACCAGTGTTGAGCCCTGCATAGGCCGCCTGTTTGTAGCATGAGACTGAAGGATTTCTGTTTTTGGCGTAGCGTATTTCCCGTCCAAGTACAAGACCGGCTCATCCTTTAGATTGACATCCGGTGCAGCTCTGGTTTCCACGGCGCCGGTACTGTGATGCATTCTGGGCCGGTGCTGTTGACCGGAACTAGCTTAACGATGCCGAGCGGCCCAGACATGCTGGGTCATGTGACTCACGGGGAAGTATCTTGGTGACAGTGTGACAGCGACCGTCTGCCTAGCTCTGAGTGTTTTAACTGCAGCCTAACGAGACTAAAGCTGTACTCCTGCCGATGTTCGTGCAGTCTGAATGCAGCTTTTCAGGGCTGCTGGGCCATGGGAGGACTGTTAGCGGGTGACGGGCGTGCTCCTCCTGCTTGTGATGTCATCATTCCTCTCCTGCCATGATGTCATCATTCCTCTCCTGCCACGATGTCATCATTCTCCTCCTGCTTGTGATGACATCATTCCTCTTGCACCGTTATCACACCATAGTCATGGAGACTCAAGGCCCGAAGTTCTGAATGTTAATTACTCCCAGACACAAGAGGGGACTGCAGACCTCGTTATGTCGTGAAATTTTAAAAAGTCTAGTATTATGATAATTGTCAGACCGTTGAATGTTTAAAATGTGCTCGTAAATTAGGCACAGGGGCGGCTCGATATCCGCCTGGCTAATTGACGGTAGCCTCTCTGGCCCCCCCGTGGGGACCCTTCCTAAACAGCGCCCCCGCCCCCGCCCATTCAGACAGGCCCGTCCCACACTGGGCCGTCCCTCCGGGGGAGCCATATGTTCCCCTCCAAGCCTGATTAACCCTTTTATCTCCCAAACTACTCTCCTGCTGACCTTCAATTGACTCCCCGAGTCTCATGTCTTAGGCCTGAATCAGTCTGAAGAGCCTCATCTGAGCCAGAGAAACTGCAGCTTCCTCAGACTACATGAATTTTTGTTAGATATTGTCATTTAGTAGGTGGTTCTGTAGTATTATTATTATTATTATTATTATTATTATTATTATTATTATTATTAATAATAATAATAATATAATAATAATAATAATAATAATAATGAAAATGTGCTATATCTGTTTGTCTTATTTTACCGTATCAATGTGTGGCTGTTCCCCCTGTGTGAAAAGGAGTGAGGCTTGTGCCGCAAGACAAATTTCAGAGAAATCTGACAGTAAAGCGTAATTTAATCTAATGAGTGGGAAACTGGGCTTGCAACCTAAAGTTTTGAGGTTTGATTCCCAGGTAGGACACTGTCATTGTACCCCTGTGCAAGGCTGTGCCAGGTATTATTGCTTCAGTGTATATCCAGCTGTATAAATGCACTTTAAGAAAAGGTGTGTAAGTCTGCTGAATGGCGGTAGTGTAATGTGAGCGCTTGAGTAGACTCACTCTGAAGGAAGGTGGTGGGCACTGAGCTATCCTGGAAGCTGGTTTGCTCTGCCCTGATTGGCTGTCTGAGTCCGGAACACTGGCCTGTTTCTCCTGACCCAGATTGAGAGCGGAGAGGCTGTGGCTGCTGTGCTCTGCTCTGGCTGGGTCACGGCGCTTTTAGGAGCTGCTGCCGCAGTTTTGGTGTCCCGAGGACGCTGGGGAGAGCTGGGGGGTAGCGGACCGTGAATGAGAGCTGTTGTGACGTCTCTAAATGCCCCCCCCCCCCCCTCCCCCCCACCCCCCAGGCCATCCTCTCTATAGATCAGCTAAAAACACAGGGGGGGGGCGGGGGCCGGGGGAGGGGGGAGGGGGTAGGTGAAAGGTTAAGGGGGACGGGGGAGGAAAAGGACGAGGACGAGGAGGAGGAGGAGGGGAGGTTCCCCACGTCTCTTGGGACCGTCCTGCCTTCGGTGACTCTCTTCCTGTCTGTAGGGCGCCTGTCTCCCCCCGGGGTACCTCCTCCATTAGCTACCTCCTGATCATCTGCTGCCCTCATCACTAAATCATGGGGCCCTCTGGTTCAGAAGCAGCGTGTCTGGCCTGTGTGTGTGTGATGCTGAGAGAACCCAGAACTCTCACTCATTAGCTCTCAGACACTCTCCTCTATTAGCAGAAAGCTCATTGTTTTTCTTTTCTTTCTTTTTTCTTTCTTTCTTTCTTTCTGTCAGTTACTTGATGGCGTGCACGTCTTGATCTCACGTTCAGAAAAATCTTTCAGTCTGGGGCTGAGGATGCCTGCCGCAGGGTCTGGCTCGTAAACTGCCGGATTTATGATTGACAGCTGTCGTGTGTTTGTCGTTGTTGAAAGCAGTGCGATGCGGAGACGTGCTGCTGAGAGGGCACGGCGGAGGGTGACGTGGAGATGGGCGTGCTTTCCTTGCCACACAGCAAAAAACCCAAAAATAAGTCAATCTCAACTAGTATTTTAGTCTTATATTTAGACTTAAAATCTTATCTCTTTACCTTTTTGCTAAATAAGACCAACATAATGCCAGTGAGTTGAGTCAGTTTGACTCATTTCAAGATTTGCCTTGTCAAGCAAAGAGTAGCTTTACCAATGACATGAAGCAGTTCGACTCATTTCACTTGTCAAGCAAACGGTAACTTAAAACATGCTGATATTTTCTACTTGGTAGAAAATAAAATTTTTAATCTCATTGCAAGACTACAGCAGTTGTTAAGACATTTTATTCAGCGCAGAACTGACTCCTGGACCCCAGCAGAGGGTCGAAATCTTTCTGTCTTTCCAGCGTCTTGTAATAACAGCTGATATTTTCCCTGAGGAGCAGTCAAATGCTTGGATCGCCTCAAGCGTTGTCCTGAAGGCAGGCGGCTCTGGAAACATTGGGTTCGAACGCAGCGATGGTGATGAGATCAATCAGTCAATCAATCAGACAAAGGCCACGTGTTAGATCTTGTAATGAAATAGAGGGCATGGCAGGTGAATATGGTGCCTAAAATTTAAGCTAGCGGCTGTGCTCTCTGGTGCTGGAACCTCAGGTTGTGCTGGTTGTGTGGTGGTATCGAAGCTCTGGGTACTGAAATGTGTTCCTGTGGATTTTTCAGTCTCACGAAGCACGGAATATAAAAAAATTCTTTTTTAAAACCTCACATTTTTTGGCCTGTTTTGGCATATTTAACTGTAATTCTCTGCATTGCTGTTAGCCTCAGGGAAATCTTCAGTTTTATGTCTGCCGAGCTGTGCGGAGACACAAAGAAGTCGCTTACCCCAGCCAAACAAAAACAAAAAAAACAGTTCGGTATAATTTTGGATCTTCCCATTAGAAACATGTTGAAATATATGAATGTGAGCTGCATTTCAATGCTGTCTGAATAAACAAAGTCATTTATTATTTGGCTGCTCTTTCAGATGAAGTCGCACAAGTCTGTCTTTTCACAAGCCTATGTTTGTATCCCACAGAATGTCTCTGTACACAAGTGAATAGTGTCTTTCTTTTAAATTATCCAAATAGCCTGGAACTACTATCGGCTAGACTGCTGACAATAAGGCTTGGAATTATTTAAAGTTTATGACAGCAGTTTTTAAAAAAATATTTTAAAAATGTTCTTGGGGGTTGATAAGTTTACTTCACGGTACTTAAGTAAGAAACTATGGAATGTGTGCCCTCTATGACTTTAAGCACAAGTCGGTCGTTTTCAAAAAAGTATTTGAAGTTGCAAAGTTATATTACGGATCTACTGTAACATAAAATCTGTGAGTATGTTGGGAACACATTCAGACCATGGACATGTTATTCCCAGTAAAACTGGCACATACGAACTACGCCACAGCCCTAGGACCAAGACACTTACATACAAACAGGAAATGAAGTTGCCACATGACCACATGACCACACACAGACGGACGGCGTTTTTAGTTCTGATTCCCTGGAAGCTGAGCGTCAGCTGGAGGAGTTCTGGGCGGCAGCATAGCACAGTGGGTAAGGAACTGGGCTTGTAACTGAAAGGTCACAAGTTCAATTCCTGGAGAGGGCACTGCCGTTGTACCTTTGAGCAAGGTACTTAACCTGAATTGCTTCAGTATATATCCAGCTGTATGTAGATGCAATGTAAAAGTCGCTCTGGATAAGAGCGTCTGCTAAATGCCTGTAATGTAATGCCTGAGGCATTGTGGGAAGGCGGCTCTGAGACAGAGCGATGGCTTAACTGTGGGAAGAAAGATGGCCGTTCCGGCAGATCAGGTCTTTGTGGCGCGGTGAGTTGTGATTGGTCTCCGAGCAGCTGTGCGCTCGGGGGCCGAGGTCCGAGTCAATCGGTTCTGCGTTAGGCGCACGACGTCTTGGGGGTGCGGGGAGGGGGTGGGGGCGGGGGGGAGGGGGTATGGGGGCGCTTCCTCTGTCAGTGAGACTGAGGCGGGGTCTTGCACGCCCGAAAGGAGAGAGAAAAGTCAGACCTCGTACACACGCATTGTGCAGCCATCTGTATCAGTGACTGGGAGCTGTGCGTTTGTGGTGAAATGTAAACTCACTTTGCATTTTTACCTGAAAGAAAAAAACATTGCCTTTTGTTTGAAAAAAGAAATCTGGTATCAGAATATGTCACAGCGTGAAAGAAAACCTTTATTAGCATTTTTTTCGGCTGTCCATTTCGGCTCTCTGTTGATTGCGGATGTGGGGAGGAGAGGGTTAACAGCTCTGTTTCACCACTTTCACTGCTTGTCTGCATACAGGGGGTTGTATTTCTGCACATGCTAGTGCTGTAACAGAGCCAAAATGGAAGGAGGGGGGAGGGGAAGGTATGGTATAGACACCTGGGAGCTGCTCAGCTGGCTGAGAGGGAGGAGCGCAGTTTCCTCAGGACCAGTGTGATGGGGATGGGGCCGCAGGAATCACAGAGAGGCTCTGGTCCTGTTCAGATTTAATCTGCACTGTGAGCGGCTTCATCCCCCCCCCATACCCCCCCCTGCCCTGGTGCCCAATGCCACCGCGCCCGCACCCCCAGGCCCCTGCACCCCCACACCTCTGTGTCCTCATCTCAGGAAACGGAGACCACTGTGACTTTGGTTCCCTATTTGCACTCCCATCATACCCCTCAATAGGCCATTATTAATTTATTTATTTATTTATTTATTTATTCATTTATTTGTTCATTCATTCATTCATTTTTTCATTCATTCATTCATTCGTTTGTTTGTTTGTTTGGCTGGTGAAGTGACTCGAGAGCAAACCGTCCCCATCCCATTCCAGCTTGAAACTTATTAAGAACCTAGAGGCTCATGGGATACTGGAGGACCTTGCTTTAATATCAGCTGTTTTTTGCCCTGGTTCCTCCTTAGTCTGCTCACTTGTCCCGGAGGGATGTTGCGGTCAAACCCTGGGCACTGCGTGTCTCTCCCATCAGGGCTGGAAAAGGTCTCATTCATCAGCGTCTCTGAGACGCTGTAGAGGTTTCAGACTCTGCTGATATGAAATGTGTTATGCGCTCTCATTCTTATTCATTGTTTTTCGCTGCCGCCGTTGTGTCGATATGCCGTGCTGCGGCGTTGGAAGCGGATGATCGATCGATCACACGACTTCTTGCAGCGCAGGGCAAGGCGGTCTTCGGCGTGTCCAGTGCGGTCGGTCGTGTCTGCTGGGGCTGTGGGTGGGGGCTGGATAGGAAACGCGTAGGCCCATAACAATGGCCTCTTGCCCTGTGAGAACGGCAGTTTGCACAGACTGACAGCTGCATGGGAAGGTTAAGGTCAGGCCAGCTTTGTTCTGTTGCTCAGAGAAGCTGTATTATATTTTCCAAATATGCACTTAAAAAAAAAAAAACAGTAACACTTTACATTATACATGCAGCTATACCCGTGTAGTTAAATTGTCACAAATTTGGTAACAGGAGGTTATTATTGCGTAACTCTAACAGAGGGAACGTGGAAGGACAGTTAGCGGCATTCATAATTACATAATGTGAAACAAGGCCGGCTGTGTTACACCTGTCCAGTTAAAATGAAGCCATTCCGTTTCACAAAGACACGCTGTGATATTAGCAGGTGAGGTTTATTAGTTTATTAGTTGTGCATCTTGAAGATATGGCCTTTGAGTCTTATTAAAATATGTAGAATATTCACTTGTGTAATTAAGAGTGCTGCGGACTGTTGTTCCATGTCACCTGTGTTGGAGTTACATAATAATCTCTTGTTAGCCAAAGTAGTTACAATTTAGCTACACGGGTATGGCTAGTACTCAGTGTAAGGTGTTACCATAGAACACTGTAGTAGTGAGGACCAGTGTTGGGCTGGCTGCTCTTTGGGTGTCTCAGCGGTTTCTGTGAGCGTGTCATTTTCTGTGTTCTGGATGGTGAGGGGGGGGGAGGGGGGGCCTCCGGTGGGGGGAGGGTCGGCCAGACGTTGGAAATGGCAGGTCATTAATAACGCCCCCGCCCTGGGGACTGCACTGCCCCCGCAGACGCCCCCCACCCCAGCGGGACGGGCGCAGGGTCCCCCATCATCAGTCCTGCCGGAGGCTGCGTTCATAACCACGAAAACAACGGGATCCAGGGCGAGGCGGGGGGGGTTGGGGGGTTGGGGGGTGGAGGCAATCAGGGGAGAGGGAGTCAGTGTATTGTTATGATAATGGGGGTAAGTGTCGGTATTTGAGGAGCTGTGGCTGTGGCAGCGGAATCTCTATGAAATTGGCCGTGGAGGAGGAGGAGGAGCAGGAGGAGGAGGCGAGGAGGAGGAGGTGGATGAGGAGCAGCAGGAGGAGGAGGAGGAGTAGGTGGAGGAGCAGGAGGAGGAGGAGGAGGTGAAGGAGGGGCAGGAGGAATAAAGCGGCATTTTAACCAGTCAATAATTCTCACTGCAGCGCTGCATTGTAAAATAATAATAATTATAATTAAAAATGTAACCGCTTCAAGCCTTTAGGCCTCCCCGCGTTGTGTCTGGTGCTCGGCTGAGGCTGGCGTAGAGTGGGTTACAGAGCGTGAGGCTCAGTATCAGGCCCGGGGTAAGGAGAGCTCGGGACTAATTAGCCGCCATTGTCTCGCCGATCTCAGATAATTAGCTTTTCCCTTTGTATCCCCGCGCTCTCTGATTGGCCGCCTCTGCGCGTCCGCGCGTTTTGATTGGCCGCCTCTGCGCGTCCCTGCGTTCTGATTGGCCGCCTCCGCGCGTCCTGGGCGTTCTGATTGGCCGCCTCCGCGCGTCCGTGCGTTCTGATTGGCCGGCTCCGCGCGCCCTGGGCTGCCCGGTACGGGCGGCTCGCGGGCTGAGAGACTCTGAGTCCCGCGGGCGCCTGAATATTTCAGACGGGTTCGTTAGCGGCTTCCCTCCGCGGGGGTTGGCTCTGAAGGAAGAGCCCGTAACTCACCCCCGCGCTGGAGTACCGGACCCCGGGGGGGCGCCTGGATCGCACCGTTCTTCTTTTTTGAGCGCGCGCTGTGCCTCTCTCTGAGCTGTAGCCCTGCAGGTCTGCAGTGACGCCGGTCTTGCAGAGAATGCCCAGCTCTCACTTTGTGCTCGCTTTCCCGCGTCTGTTGGGATGGATTCCCTTTAAGCACGCCGTGCACGTCAGCTCCGGTGAAACTGGTGCATCATGGGAAACTAATACTGTAGCGACTGGCACATGTCGTGCTCAGTGGCCAGTGGCCTGTACAGCGGTATGTAGACCTGCCTATCAGCTCTTTTTTTATGAGAACCGCTCAGCCTGGACCCCTGCTCTCTTGGGGGTCCCCTGCTCTCTCAGGGGGAACGGACCCACCTGTCCCAGGTTTCTGAGCGAGCGCTGAGGGGCGCTCTGTGCAGGGGTGGAGGGTTTGGGCTGACGTCCCGTCTGAAGCGCCCCAGCGGGGGCCTTTGTGGGGGCTTTTCTGCTTGGGTAGGTTCTGGCCCTGGGGTCTGCGGGGGCTCCTATTGTCAGCGGTGTGGTGGAAAGGAAGGGGGGGGGGGGTAAAGAAGTGGAGTTTGGGGTCTGCTGGACCATCTGTTGCTAAAACAATTCATTTCCCCACGCTGCAACTCTTTCAGGACTTCCACATCTGGTCCCTCCTTTTCATACCCCCCGTTCCCCTCATCCCCTCCTTCATTTGTACCCCCCCCCCCACAACACACACACACACGCCCCCACGTGCCCCCACTCCCCCCGTGCCCCCCCCCCCCCCGCCCCACAGTGCTTTTGAGGGGTAAAGGGTGAACTGAGGTGCAGTGGGACAAAGGATGTTTTGTGACTGCGGATCAGCTGGTGAAGTCCTCCTTCCTGGATACCGGTTTCCTCCCCTTCTCCTCATCCAACCCCCCGAAAAAAAAGGCTAGAAGCCAAATGTTTGGGTCCTGCTTTCGTCCTTTCTTCCTCCGAATTCCACCTCATTACAGCTCTTCCCTGAACATCCCCTGATTTCACTCCAGTATGGAAGGTGTGTTCAGTGTCTCGTCGTTTTGCCACCGGATAAGAGAGAGACTCTAATTTCCCGTAACGTTTCCAGTGAAAGCGAGCGGTTTCGCCTCCATGCTTCTTCAGCACGTCTGGTATTTGACTGCACATCTGTTTGAGTTCCCGCGGGCTAGAGCGACTGTAGGAGAACGTAGTAGCACTTCATTCAAAGTACTTCTCCTCCAGTACCATCTTTCGGAACAGTTTATACAGGGTAGGATAAGTGCTGCTATGTAATGCACTACATGTTTCAAAGAGATTAAAAAAAAAAAAAAAAAACGAGAGTTAAGTTCAGTGTGTGTTTCATGCTGTAACTTATAGCAGTTTTTACTCT
Source organism: Anguilla anguilla (assembly GCF_013347855.1). Taxonomy (NCBI): domain Eukaryota; kingdom Metazoa; phylum Chordata; class Actinopteri; order Anguilliformes; family Anguillidae; genus Anguilla; species Anguilla anguilla. Next base: position 34,735,807 of record NC_049215.1, on the reverse strand, counting down.
GTTTGGGGTTATCTTCAAAAAATAAAAATAAAAATAATTTGGGCCAGAATGGTGGTCTGAGTCCCATCCCAGCCACAGCAGGCCTGCAGTAGCTGAGCCTTTGCAGCTCATCACAGAGACCGGTCCCAACAGCTCAGCGCTCCACAGACAGGAAACAGGAAGTGGGTAGGAGGACTCCGCCAGGGATCGCTGAGGGAACTTCCCTTCAGTCACGTCTTGACGAAAGAGCCAAAAAAATCTGTACATTTTAATAACGACAACAAAAAAAGGAGAGAAAACATATAAAAAGAAAGAAACACATGATTTCTCTCCCCTGTGCTGATCGGTTTCCTCCTCTCTGCTGTTGGAGGGTTTAAGAGAGGGGGAATTTTTTTTTCGGGATCGCTCACACTTTACCCCCAGGTAACACGTCACTAGTTCCGCCCGGCCTGCACCAGGGAGGAGGTGCAGAGTTGTGTTTCAGCACGCTTTGTTTACACTGGGGGCGGAAATGGAGGGAATTTTTGATCACCAGGATAGACTTTTTTTTTCAGGTGTACCCTCCCCTTACCTGAAGCACTCCCCTTACCGTAACCTGTCCTGCCCTCCGCAAACAGGAAATGACCCCGGTCTCCCTGGTCTCCCTGGTCCATGGAACAAGTCCTACCTGTCGGAGGGCGGCGTCCTTTCCCAAATTTCCCCATCCCTTTTCCCCGTAAAGTCACACACACGGTTTTTCCTGCCCCGACTTGCCCCCACCGAGGGCTCGTTTCCTGGCAGGCTGGGGGGCAGAGCGCTTTTAAGCGTGTTTAACCAGCCCGCCCCCCCCCCCACCCACCTCCGCCCCGCGATAGACTGGCGGCCTGTCCAGGGTGTATTCCTGCCTCTCGCCCCAATGCACACTGGGATAGGCTCCAGCCACCCCTCCCTGCGACCCTGCCCAGGATAAGCGGGTATAGATAATGGATGGATGGATGGATAACCAGCCCCCCCCCACCCCCGCCCTCCAGACATGACCCAGGTTATTTCCACGGAACCCCAGGTGACAGACGAACGAAGGTGGTGCATTTTTTTCCCGCTCTCCCGCGATGTGGAAATCCCCGCGTGCCCGCCGTGCCAGCCGCCCATCGGAGCGGCGCGGGTCCTGCAGCGTAGCTCCGCGCGCGAGTCCTGGCCCGGTCGGCGCGTCCGGTGACTCCACACGCCGCTCGGCTTCCCGGCAGCCCCGTGAGCCCGTGCCGTGAAGTCATACGCCGCCGGTGCCCCTCGGGGACACCCGAGCCGTGCCGGGACCTGCGTCTTACTGGAATCTGCCACCTCTTCGAAGGCCTGCTCCTTACACCAAAAAGAAAAAAATTAATTATAACAAGAGCGGGAAACGGTAATCTCTGAAGTAATATCTCACCAGGGCTTATTGTAATTTGAGACCAGGCTATTGGAGATTTTGGTGAGTAATTACATGGTGACGCCCGGCTGTGCGTTTTGTTTTTTTTTTTTTGTTTTTTTTTGCCGTTCCCGTTGCAGCAGAACCTTGGCACGCGTCACCACTTGTTTGTGTGATGGATCCTTTATAACGAGGCCCTGTGTGTGGAGCAGGGAGAGAGAGAGAGATCATATTTATATAATCCATCTTCCATTAGCTTCAGAAAAAATAGCTTCACCTCCCCGCCCCCCATCCCCGCCCCGCCCTATCCCTTCCCCCCTCCTCACCCCCCCCCCCCCACCCCGTTCTCACTCCCCTGATTTTCCCTGCCCGGTTCGTTCCCCGGGTAGACTCATGCCATATTTAACATCCCCCCGTCCCGTCTAGTGGGGTCCTGAATAAATCTCCTCAGCCCTCCAGCGGGACTGTGGTTTGTGCGGGGGGGGCGGCGGGGGGGGGGGGGGCTTTAATTAGGGAATCTGGTGAGGGAGAAGGTTTCTGGAGTGAGAATGCTGTTGCCAATACTCCCTTTCCACAGACCCTCCTGCGAGGTCATTGCATCATTTTATTAAGATAGGTAATCCATTATTAGGTCTAGATGGGGTTTGGGTCTCTTCTCCTGCGTTTCTGCCTCTCTCTCTCTCTCTCTCTCTCTCTCTCTCTCTCTCTCTCTCCCTCCCTCTCCCCCCTCTCTCTCCCTCCCTCTCTCTCTCTCTCTCTCTCTCTCTCTCTCTCCCCCCCCCCCCCCCCCCCCCTCTGGCCGACGTCCCGTGCTGGGCTTTGGGCTTTTGGGCAGCGGCCTCATTAATACGTAACGAGGAGCGATACTCCTGAGCTCTGACCTCGCGTCGGGTTTCCCCCGAGGAACCGAGACGGATCGATCCTCCTGCCCCCGCACGGGGGGGGGGGAGGGGGGGGCACGCGGCGAGGGTTTATACACCTGGGCGAGCACGCGGGGGGGACCCGTTCTGCCACGGAGAGTAACCCAACGCAGCGCGCGGACAATATCACGGCAACCCCCCCCCTCGCCTCATGTGTGTGTGGGGGGGGGGTGCCCTCTGCCCTCCCGTTATTGCGTCTGAATTATTGAAGGCCACCGCCCGCCTTCGCGCACTCACCTGGTCGCCCCCGCGGGTTGGTTACCTGGAACAGAATGGTGCCCGTCGACCGTGGCGCCCGGCTAATCAGTCAACGCGAATTTTTACTCAACGTGACGTGCGGAACAAAGGCGTGGCCACAGCTCGCTGCCCGGACACAACGGGGACGAGCCGTAACAGATCCCACCCCAAACGGATGGGAAAACTCGAGCAATTACCCCACACAACAGACACGGAGAGAACAAATCGCCCCGCAGATACATCATCTAAAAAAACAATGAAATATGTTCAGGTCGTCATTGTCATCCCGATACCCCCTGAACGTGACACCTCGCAGTCGTATGTGCTGAGGCGTGGCATACCGTGTGTTGATGTGTGAGATTTCTTCTTTTTTTTTTTTAATGAATACACAAGGGCTGGGGAGGGACGTTTGTTAGCCTCGTAGTCCAGACAGGGAGGGTGTTGCAACGGCAGTCCGAGCCAGCAGGTAGGTCAACATGTTTTCACCTGCGTTGCCAAGGTTATCTGACGTAGTGGAGAAACTCCTTTTGTTATGGACGCCCTATTTTCTCCACGCAAGCAGAGGGACCAGCAGGTTCTGAAGGACCAGCAGCTTTGAAGGTCACAGCGGCAGCGAGAGCTGGGCTCTAATTGGCCGGGGACTGCTATGATTAACCCTTTCTGAGCCAGGCTATACACGAGGGTGTCATTGCTCTCACCTGGAACAACACATCTGTGGATCTGACTGTAGAGGGTCGGAATTTTTTGGGATGGCGGTTGCTCTCCAGAGAGAGGCCCATGACATCATTGTGCGTGTTTCGAACACCTTCGGTTTTAATTTGTGGGACTCACGTGCGAGTCGAGAGTCTCCAAGGGGCGAGAAAGGGCAGATTTTAAAAAGCCGAAGAAGATCCTTTCCACCTGGAGGCGCAGATCCGTACCGTGCAGCGGGGCAAGTCTCAGTCCGGGTCTGTCGTGTGTGCTGCCGCTTCCGGAACTGATCAGTTCAGCCCAGTTCTCTTCACAGAACCCCCTCTACTGTTCTCCACCCTCAATGGTTTTATTGTCTTAAGTACTTTAAAGCTTTTCCTGGGTTTAAAAAAATATATATATTTTGTCAGACTCTACAGCACTTTGAATGGAGGCTTAATATTAGAAGCAATACTGGTACTAATCTCCCTCATTATGGGAATGGCGTTGTGGTCTATGTGTGGCCTACTGGGTGGTCTACACAGTAAGCTCTTGAAGTGCCAGTGTTAAGGCGGAGGAACAGCTGCTGTGATGGTCCTGTTCACAGCCACAGGACCAGAGTCAGGCCTGTGTGCATACTGCAGAGATGGCCCCATACCCTCCATCTCAGCGCCCAGCAGAGCAAAACTAGAACTCATTCAGTATCTCCCAAGTTTCTGTTTATTTATTAATAATTCAGTGCCTATGTTTCCTCTAATATCTCTTTACTAATTGCATTCTGCTCTTTGCTAGGACATACTGCTGCTTTGTCTTAGTGTTTTTGTGCCCTCCCTCACCCTGTGCCGTTGTCTTTTGTTTCAGGGGGCCCGTGTCTGGGTGAAGGACAGGGGGCAGCTCCACCCCTCCACCGTCGCCACCTGCGCAGACGGCTCTCTGGTCTTCACCAGCGACTACGGACAGGTGAGACCTTCCTTCCTTTCGGGGTTCTGGGGAAACGGACGGAGGTCATCGGGTCACGGCAGCAGACGAACGGTATCACCGGGTCAAGGCCGAAATGTAATCGTTCTCACCTGGATGCTGCTGTGCTTTTGTCCTGTTTAAGACGTACACATAAACCCAGGAGGCAATCAGACCCAGGTCTGCCGAACCCGAGGAGTCTCTCTGACGTAGTTTAAGTCTCTGACTGATTTATTTACGTAGTTATTTAATTGCATCAAGTTGTAACTGTCCCACAGAGCTATGCAGGCCCGGAGCTGTAAGATGCACACGGTTTGATTGACCAATCTCAACACAGTACTGTCAACCACTCTTACTGCTGCTATAGGTCACTGGTAACCAACCCTGTTCCTGGAGATCTACCATCCTGTAGGTTTTCATTTCGACCCTAATTTGGCACACCTGACTCTACTAATTTGCAGCTCAACAAGATCTCTAGCTGTTGAATGAGGTGTGCTTTGTTAGGGTTAGAATGAAAACCTACAGGATGGTAGATCTCAGGGAACAGGGCTGGTTACCACTGCTGCTGTTTCTGTTGTTGCTGCTGTTGTTGCTGCTGTTGTTGTTCGTAACCGTGTGCTTCCATCGTAAACTCCCCAGTCTCACTGCAGGCAGCACATATAAAGTTTAGCACTAATCGTGTAACTGCCCACAGCTGGAACTGCCGGCCAGCTAAACCACCCCCCCATCGCCCCCCCCCCCCCCCCATCTCTCCCCCTGCAGCCGGCACCACAACCACACCGCCCCCCTCACACAAGTATTTACTAGTGCAATCATCTTGTCCCCATTTGACAGCAAGCCATGGTCAATTCCACTGTTCTAACACAGTCTCTCCCAGCAATACTCCAGCATCCGTGTTGTTTTGATAGCTGCAGTCATTGCATGTGTCTATGTGTCTCCATCCTTCATTTTATATAGTGCAGGGAGAGATTTAGGTGCCGTTCTGGGCGGTGGGGGGGGGGGGGGGGTTGTGCCCCTGAGTATTAATGGATTTGGACGTTAGTAATAATGCAGCGTAACAGAAATAGAACTGTGCTACCCAGGTCCCCCAAGAGAGAGGAGTTATGGCCTTCAGTGTTATTACGAGCTGGATTATTCATCTCCATGTCCTACTTTGTCTGGCCTTTTTATATTTGACTTTTTTGTTAATACTGTCTTATTAATTTTTTTTTTACTCCTTGTGTTTTACCTGGAAAAGGCTTTGAAATTATCATTAAATTATTAAACGAAGTTATTATTATTAGTTGTGTTGGGGAAAAAAGGTGTGGTTTGCCACAGAATGCAAATTTCTTTTTTTAAAAACAAACTCTTATCTGTAAGACCTGAATGTTGTAATTATCCCCAAGACATGCATCGGTATGAACATATATTTACACACAGATACACACATGTTAGACACACACACACACACACATACACACATTAATAATGTTTTGTTTAAGCAACTCTTCTATTGTTTTGCATGGCCTGATTGAGAGAGAGAGAGAGAGAGAGAGAGAGAGAGAGAGAGAGCGATAGACAGACAGACAAAGAGAGAGAGCGAGAAACAGACAGACAGAGAGAGAGAGAGAGAGCGATAGACAGACAAAGAGAGAGAGCGAGAGACAGACAGAGAGAGAGAGGGATTGACAGACAGAGAGAGAGAGAGGGATTGACAGACAGACAGACAGAGAGAGAGGGACTGAAGGACAGACAGAGAGAGGGAGAGAGAGAGAGAGAGAGAGATAGAGAGAGGGAGAGAACAGTTGTAAGAATGTCAGGAATCTGAACTTGATTGAAAGGAGCCCACAGGCCCACAGGCCCACAGGCCCTCTCTTATCTGCTACTGTACGCTGAGACTCTTTGTGTCTAAAGGATATCCTGTGACCATGTCGGGGGGGAGGGGGGGGCGTGGGGGGGTTTAATATAGTATCTGAATGCCCGAGCATTGTACCCAAAGCCCGGTGCACTGTGGAGTTGTTTCTGAGTGGGTGCAGTCATCGCTGCTCTCAGAACCCTCACTAATGCTGTTCCATACCAACCCCCCCCCCCCCGCCCCTCCCATACCCAGCCCTGAAAATATCTCTGATCATTTTTAATAAAACCGCGATCACAATCTCCCCCACTGGTACAATAACAGATTATCAAAAATGCAGCAGTAACTTATTTGTACAACCCCCCTCCCCCCCATGACCCGTCGTCTGCCCCCCCCCGCCCCCCCCCCCCCCCCCCATCGCAGAGACAGAGCCTTGGCGACGGGCCTCTCTGCACACGTCAGAGCTTCTCAGTCCAGACGGTCCAGATTCATTTTTTTTTCCTGTGCGTTGTGTGTCAGAGTTCAGACAGTGGGGGCCGCTGGGCTTTCTGCAGTGATATATGATGGCTTCCCGTTAGCCAGCTAGCGCTCACGAGCTCCATAAACACAGTGAGCTCACGCCGTCATTCATCCCTTACCTCAAAATGCTGAGGACACGTTTGTTTTCCTTTGTGTTCCACCGTTAAAGCACATGCATACTTTTACCACTGCCAGACTCTGTGCTTCACGGTTTAAATATACCACTGGCGAAGGGTCGCTGGACTTCGGCTGGTGGAGGAAGGGAATGTGTAACAAAGCACCAGGGATGGTCTGTCATTGTGGGTGGAAATGAGTTTTCTGCATTATGCTGGAATCCTCCCCTCCTCCACTCACACAAACTGCATTTTTTTGATTCTTTGTGCTTGTAGAACTCTGGTTGATAATTCAGTTGGAGGATTTCAATTTAAATTTAAATAAAGTTAAGTGAGTCAGTGTAGTGGACAGCCCTGTTGTATTAAGATGTGAATATATACCAATTAGCCCCCGACTCTCTAGAAAATATATTTTACTCTCAGTGGGACTAATTTGTGCTTCCTAACTGCAGTTAAATGTCAAAAGGCAGCCAATATGCAATTAGCATATTTAAATAATATGCTAATTGCCATACATTAGATTATATGATCATGGAGGCCGCCTGACTGTTTAGAAATTAGTCGATTTAGTTGTGACAGGCCTAGTTCCGTTTGAAAATGGAAATGTCATTTCCAAAGTGATTCTGGGATCAGGGGAAAGCGGAGGCCCTGGTTTCTCGTCCACCCTGGGCATCGCCCTCAGCTCAAGCTGACGGAGGGGCTTGACCTCTCCCTCCTTCTCTGTTTCCCCCACTGAAATCCAGCTGCTGCACTCACTCTGAGCCCCAGGCTTCTAGAGCTGGGGAGGCCCGGCGGTATTCGCGGCAGTATTCCGGGCAGTATTCCCAGTGGTATTCCGGGCAGTATTCCCAGTGGTATTCCCGGCAGTATTCCCAGTGGTATTCCTGGCATTATTCCGGGCGGTATTCCCAGTGGTATTCCTGGCGGTATTCCGCGCAGACCGTCCTGTCGTGATAGTGTGTAATGCTCCTAAATGTGGTCGACAGTTGTGCTTAAGTGGCGCCCTGCTGGCAGTGATTAATTTTTTATGATGATACTGAGGGGTGATGGAGCTGATCTGATGAACCATGCTGTATTCTTACAGTGATGGACTGTGCTGTATCTGCACAGGTCTGTTGAACCTGCTGTATCTGCACAGTGGTGGACTGTGCTGTATCAGCACAGTTGTGGACTGTGCTGTATCTGCACAGTGATGGACTGTGCTGTATCTGCACAGTGATGGACTGTGCTGTGTCCGTATCCATGTCCTCTGTGGTATTGGCCATGCTATCCTGCCTATGCTCAGTGACTGACAGTAGGTCAGTGTGTACTGCATAGCCCACTCTTCACATATAAGTCTAATGGTACCATTGCTTTTCTGCTAACCGGAATACATTATAAAATTTGTTCGTGTGGTGTCTTTAAAAAAAAAACATGACAAGGCAGGGAGTTTTATTGCTGTGTTCTAAAAGCACTATAATGACCCCTGTCTATATCTTTATCTTCTATGTGATAAACATCTGCAAAGGCCTTTCTCTAAAGCTCAGAAGTGGGCTGCATGATGTTTGCTGAGATCTGTAGGGCTGGCTGTAAAAGCAGTGTGGTTATCTATAGGATGAATTATTCAGGCTCCCTGACAGTGTTCTGTACTGCTGATTTGATTACAGTCAGTGCAGCTGGACAGTTGAGGGGGGAGTGGGGGGGTGTGGGGGGATGATGGGGGGGTTCACACAAGGGCTGTATGGGAGATTTTGGAGTACACCGTGAAGTGACTGGCTCAGGGTTTGAAGCGAAAAGAACCAAGCAGATCCTGGTAATGATTGCTCCTCTCACCCTGAACCAACCCTAAATAAAAAGCAGGAAGTGCGAGAGGAGAAATAGCTGTTTCTGATCAATGGCGTTCTTTTACGGCATACAGAGGATGCAGAACTCTCTGCCCTCCTTCTCCCTCTCAGGTGGGAAGTCACGGGGGGAGGGGGGGGATTTGGGGGGGGGGGGGCGGAGCTGGGTGCCTTGATGGGGTGGCACAGGATGGCCGCGTAGTATAATGATTTAGGAGCTAGTCTTGTAACTTGAAGGTTGCAGGTTCGATTCCTGCCGTTGTACCCTTGAGCATGGTGCTTAACCTGCATTTCTTAAATAGATATATCCAGCTGTATGAATGGATGCAATGTAAATGCTATGTAAAAAAAAAAACTGTGTGAGTCGGTCTGGATAAATGCCTGTAATGTAATGTAATGGAGACTGGATGACTGTGCTTTTTTCCGTTCCCTGCATATGAAACTGCACACCAAGGAAGTGAGCGTGGACCGCAGCATCACTGCACCGCACATAAATCCCCAACGTTCCCGAGTGCATGCCTTCATACCTGCAGCCCCCCGCCCCCACACCCCCGCCGGCCCACAGGGTGCATAAATCGGGCTGCTGCGGGGGGGAGGGGGGGGTTCCCAGCCCTCGGAACACAGCCGAAAACATTCCGTTACACGCACACCGTCTCCCGGCTTTTTCCGTGAGCGTCAGGGGGGTAAATTCCATTTCGGCTCCATCACTTTAGGGAAGACTGCTCAGGATTAGAGTTATGAATTGGAGCAAAAATTCCTGTTGTGGTCTCCTAGGATCTCTCCATTAACACGGTGAACTTCCACCTTCAACTGTACTGCTTCTTTTTTTTTGAGTGAGTGAGTGAGTGAGTGAGTGTTTATGTGTGTGTGTGTGTGTGTGAGAGAGAGAGCGTGAGTGAATGTGTGAGTGTGTGTGTGTGTGTGTGTGTGTGTGTGAGAGTAAGTGAGTGAGTGAGTGTGTGTATGTGTGTGTGTTTGAGTGAGTGTGCTCGTATTTGTATCCACCAGTCTTGCAAGTTATGTCATCATCATTATAGTTATATCATCAGCATTTAAAATTTAATCTTGCAGAAAGTACTGCATTGTACTCCACTCTACCAGAATGTACTGCACTGTATTATAATAATATTATTATTATTATTATTATTATTATTATTATTGTTATTATTCGTAATAGTAGTACTGGATAGAAGTAGATCATGGCTCTGTTGAGTATCCTCTCAGATTTAACAGTAGTCTGCAGCCCTTTGTTCCTCCCAGAATGCACTGGGGTTGGGTGAGGCCCTCGGTGTGGCAGATGGGCTGTTACGTCAGCGCTGCGGCCCGTGTGTTTTGACCCTAGCTGCCCCCTGTAGCGCTTCATTGATCTCCAACTCAGCTGGGGGAACTGCTCAGCTGCCCCGTTCCCCACTCGCAGCCACATGCATATTCATCAGCAGCAGGAGCAGCCGAAGCACACGCACTGCACATGTGCAGACCGGCTCGGAGGCGTGGCCTCCTGGCTCGCCGCCGACCAGGGGGCGGAGACTAAGTGAAGTCGCGGCGGGCGGATTTTTCGCCGGGGAGCAATGCGAGCGGGCGACGTGCTGTACTGTAGGGTTTGCAGTTTGCGGTCTGTTGAAAGCCTAAAGTACTGAAATGTCAAAAGAATGAGACTCGCCCGTGTGATATGATGCTGTAAAATTTAAGTTATGATCCAACGATAGTGTGAAGGTTTCGGCCTTGCCAAGCCTTCGTCAAAATGCTGCCAAAATTTCAGTTGGGCTTCATGTTTCGCAATTGCGGTACAGCATTGAAAGACTGTTAAAAGCTGTCCAACTCAGAAGCCGCCACTTCCTATCCAATGATAAATTGCCACACACCTTGAAGAATAATTTGTCTTTGATTGGGCTCGATTTCAGGGTTAGGCAGGCTGTATGGACCGGATTATTAATAGGCCTGATAGCCAGTTAGGGTGAATCCTGTTTTAGATTTTAGACTCAGTGTGTGCAGAGGAGCCAGGCTAACGGTCACACACGCACACACACGCACACACACACACACACACACACACACGCATTCTCTCTCACACACACACACATTGAGCATTGATCGTCTGGGCTAATGAATCCAAAATCAATGAAAGAGAGGAACTCACATAGATGTGCACATTAAAATGTGCGTGAGTGTGTGTGTGCGAGTGTGTGTGTGTGTGTGCGTGTGCGAGTGTGTGTGTGTGTGTGTGTGTATTCTCAGTTAGGACACAGGCGCTTATCCTAACGGTTTGAAGCATGTTCTGATGATGGATTTTCCAGCACAGCATTTGATTGTTACTTGAGCTGATTTTCCAATATGTTGCCAATATCAAGGTCAATATCGAGGTCTTTAATTATAATACCCTTTGACCCCAGGCTTTCCATTAAGAGGTGGCTATTCTGTGGGTAATGGCATATAAATGACCTCAATTAGCCTCATGTTTGTGTAGTCTAGTCATCTATGTTTCTTTTTTGTTTACCTGTTAATCAGTGTTGCACTTAACGAAAACTCCTTATTAGAAATGGTTTAAAATAATTAATTTGGAAGTGATAAACATGGTGTTATTAATCTTATTATGGCCTGTTCTTTCTCTTACAAGGAGAGCAGTTTTTAATTAAGTCTTAAGTAAGTCATTTAAAAGTCATTTACATTTTTTCAGTTCCCTGTTGTGGTTCCCCTGCACGCTGTCCCTCTCTCTGTGTTTCTCTCGTGTGGAGTGTAACGCGCGGCCTTCGGAACCCAAACAAGCGATGCTCTCGCGCTATTCGCTGAAAGCTTTGAGACCCCGTATCCCGTCTCTGAAGTGGAATGTAGCCTTGCCCGCGGCTGTTTGTTATCTCACCCGCGGTCTGTGTTTCTTACAACTTCAGAGAATAACGTGGCGGACAAAACAAACGTGTACGGGAACACTATATCACTATATCACAGTCCAGAGAGAGCGTCTGAATATCTGATACCCTAAAACAAACCCCCCCCCCACCACCTCCCGTTCCCTTGGGTAGAGGGAATGACCGGGACAGGGCTATGTGTCCGTCAGGACGTGACCTCTGACCCCTCAGAATGCTGGTGCTTTGTGTAGCAGTCAGACTATGCTGATGTGAGGGGGCGGAGCCTTTCTGAGTGGGCATTGGCTGAAAGTGAGAGTCAGGGAGAGTGGTTACCACGGCGATAGAACCTTAAATTGTCCTTAGAACCTTGAAGTGTCCTCAGCTGTCAGATGAAGATGGATTGTGGGAAATGCTTGCTGTAACTACTGTTGGTGCCTTAATCTGCGTAAGGGTATATCTGTTCCATCTCTGCATCGTTACTGTTTCACCACTATGTGCAAAACTCACATCTCAGTTAGATCAGTCATTACCCAGCCGTTATATTAAATTACACAGTCACAATAGAGGCTGGCAGCAGAGAAACACCTATTGAAACATCCTCAGCCAATCGGCTGCCACCCCTGATCAGGACAGCGAATTACGCGACGCCTTCAGTCTCACCTTTTCACACGGTCGCCTGGGCTCGTCTTACAGCGCTGTGCTGTAATCTGACAGCTGACCGCAGAGCTCAGTCACATCCACCTGGCCTGCTGTTGGGCTGTAGCAGGGACAGCTGACAGCTGACCGCAGAGCTCAGTCACATCCACCTGGCCTGCTGTTGGGCTGTAGCAGGAATAGCTGATAGCTGACCGTAGAGCTCAGTCACATCCACCTGGCCTGCTGTTGGGCTGTAGCAGGGATAGCTGACAGCTGACCGTAGAGCTCAGTCACATCCACCTGGCCTGCTGTAGCTCAGTCACATCCACCTGGCCTGCTGTTGGGCTGTAGCAGGGATAGCTGACAGCTGACCGCAGAGCTCAGTCACATCCACCTGGCCTGCTGTTGGGCTGTAGCAGGGATAGCTGACAGCGGGTGATTATCCTGATTTATGATGGAGCTGCACCAGGGACCTGTGCTTTGTTCGTGTACAATGGCTTTGTTTCTCTTTTTTTAGGGAGCGGTGAGCTGCAAGCTTTGTTGTAGCCGTTTGTTTGTTGTGCATTCTGTGCAGTAATGTTTCACGTGTAACGGTGTGTAACTCTCTGGGGATAAAGTGTACGAAGATATCTACCACCCAGGCAAACATTAATTATGATGATGATGATGATTATTATTACAGTCACAAAACAGAAATGCACACATCTTCACAGGTACACACACATGCACACACACACACTCGCACATTCACACATACACACATCTTCACAGGTACACACACACACACACTCATACACTCTGTCCTGCCAATGCCCTGTCACAGAGGGACAAAGATAAGAGACTGTTCAAGAAAGTTACTCATCGCGGTTCAGCAGTCGTGCACGCTCATTTCAGCAGGGGGTCGTGCACGCTCGTATGAGCAGGGGGTCGTGCACGCTCATTTCAGCAGGGGGTCGTGCACGCTCGTATGAGCAGGGGGTCGTGCACGCTCATTTCAGCAGGGGGACGTGCACGCTCGTATGAGCAGGGGGTCGTGCACGCTCATTTCAGCAGGGGGTTGTGCACGCTCGTATGAGCAGGGGGTCGTGCACGCTCATTTCAGCAGGGGGTTGTGCACGCTCGTATGAGCAGGGAGTCGTGCACGCTCGTATGAGCAGGGGGTCGTGCACGCTCATTTCAGCAGGGAGTCGTGCACGCTCGTATGAGCAGGGGGTCGTGCACGCTCATTTCAGCAGGGGGTTGTGCACGCTCGTATGAGCAGGGAGTCGTGCACGCTCGTATGAGCAGGGGGTCGTGCACGCTCATTTCAGCAGGGAGTCGTGCACCCTCGTATGAGCAGGGGGTTGTGCACGCTCGTATGAGCAGGGAGTCGTGCACGCTCGTATGAGCAGGGAGTCGTGCACGCTCGTATGAGCAGGGAGTCGTGCACGCTCGTATGAGCAGGGGGTCGTGCACGCTCATTTCAGCAGGGGGTCGTGCACGCTCGTATGAGCAGGGGGTCGTGCACGCTCATTTCAGCAGGGGGTTGTGCACGCTCGTATGAGCAGGGAGTCGTGCACGCTCGTATGAGCAGGGAGTCGTGCACGCTCGTATGAGCAGGGGGTCGTGCACGCTCGTATGAGCAGGGGGTCGTGCACGCTCGTATGAGCAGGGGTTGTGCACGCTCGTATGAGCAGGGAGTCGTGCACGCTCGTATGAGCAGGGGGTCGTGCACGCTCGTATGAGCAGGGGATGGTGAAACCCTGCGAGTCTTTAAGGGTCACAGACAGACAGGGTGAAAGAGCACAAAGACAGCGTGGGGGGGGAGGGTTAGGGTTAGGGTTAGGGACAGCGTGGGGATTAGGGTTAGGGTTAGGGTTAGGGACAGCGTGGGGGGGGGAGAGGGTTAGGGTTAGGGTTAGGGACAGCGTGGGGGGGTTAGGGTTAGGGTTAGGGTTAGGGTTAGCGACAGCGTGGGGGGGGGGGGGGGGGAGGAAGTCATGCTGGTGTGATCTCTGAGGGTCGAGTGCGGGGCAGAGAGAGGGCTCCAGCTGTGGGGGAAATCCCACCTGCGTGTCACGAGCTCCCACACTCAGCCGTGTGTGTGTGTGCGTGTGTCTGGTAAATGGTAAATGGTAAATGGACTGCATTTATATAGCACTTTTATCCAAAGCGCTTTACAATTGATGCCTCTCATTCGCCAGAGCAGTTAGGGGTTAGGGGTTAGGTGTCTTGCTCAAGGACACTTCGACATGCCCAGGGCGGGGTTTGAACCGGCAACCCTTCGACTGCCAGACAATCGGTCTTACCTCCTGAGCTATGTCGCCCTAGATGTGCTGCTTCCTCCTGTGTGTCTGTGTCTGTCTGTGTGTGTGTGTGCGTGCGTGCGTGCATGCGTGTGTGCGTGCTTGTGTATGTGTGTGTGTGAGTGTGAGTGTGCGTGTGCGTGTGTCTGTGAGTGTGTGTGTGTGTGTGTGCGTGTGTCTGTGAGTGTGTGTGTGTGTGTGTGCGTGTGTTTGTGTGTGTGTGTGCGTGCGTGCGTGCATGCGTGTGTGCGTGCTTGTGTATGTGTGTGTGTGTGTGTGTGAGTGTGAGTGTACATGTGTCTGTGAGTGTGTGTGTGTGCGTGCGTGCGTGCATGCGTGTGTGTGTGTGTGTCTGTGAGTGTGTGTGTGTGCGTGTGTGCATGCATGTGTGCGTGCTTGTGTATGTGCGTGTGTGAGTGTGTGTGTGTATGGGCGTGCACGCATGTGTGTGTGTGTGTGTGTGTGTGCAGGACAGAGCTGATTCCATAGCAGCTTATGATGCTAATGTTGCTAATGATGCTGATGAAAGGCCAGGGGAGGAAGCAGCATTTCTATTAATGCGATACAGAGGGAGATACAGGAAGCAGGAATGCCAGGCATCACAGATCTCTGTGTGCCCGGAGGAGAGAGAGAGAGTTCCATCAGGAGAGTGGATTACATTACATTGCATTACATTACAGGCATTTAGCAGACGCTCTTATCCAGAGCGACTTACACAGCATTCTACATAGCAATTACATTGCATCCATTTACACAGCTGGATATATACTGAAGCAATGCAGGTTAAGTACCTTGCTCAAGGGTACAACGGCAGTGTCGTACCTGGGATTTAGGTTACAAGACCAGCTCCTTTCACATTATACTACACTGCCGCCCATATTGGGGGCATTAGTAACCAACCCTGTTCCTTGAGATCTACCGTTCTGTAGGTTTTTATTTGAACCCTAATTTGGCACACCTGACTCTACTAATTAGCAGTTCAATGAGACCTCTTGCTGTTGAAAGCATTGTGTTTTGTTTGAGTTGGAGTGAAAACCTACAGGATGGTAGATCTCCAGGGGCAGGGTTGGGCAGCCCTGCTCTCGCTGTTGAATGAGGTGTGCTTTGTTAGGGTTGCAGTGAAAACCTACAGGACGGTAGACCTCCAGGAGCAGGGTTGGGCAGCCCTGCTCTAGCTGTTGAATGAGGTGTGCTTTGTCAGGGTTGCAGTGAAAACCTACAGGATGGTAGATCTCCGGGGGCAGGGTTGGTTACCGCTGATGTAAAGCATCGTTAGTTGGAGAGTGCATATCAGTCTCTGCGCATCGCACCTAAGAGTGCTTCTCTCACCAGAACACACACACAGTTGACCTCTGCTACGCCCGCAGTTCCAGCACCACGGCTCTGACGCAGCGAGGGATGGTGTGGACGCTCAGAAGGTGGTTTATGTGTTATGAGACCGGTGAATAAACACGGGACTGTAAGGCCGGAGCGCGCTGTGAAACCCGATATCTGCGTTCCAGCGCCGCGATCCCTGGAATAAACGAGTCAGTGGTGCAGCCTTAATCGCCTTCTCCCAGCATGCAGTGCGACGTCCGGTAAACACATTGATCCCGAAGGGCCCCCTGGAACACTTTGCCATTTAAACAGGAGTCCAGCTGAAACATAACCCCTGCATCATGACTTATTGTAGCCATGGGGGGGTGGGGGGTGCGGGGCTGGGGTGGTTAGTCATGGGATGCTGTTAATTGCTTTTTCCCAGCATGCATTGTGATCTTCAGTGAATTGCATTCTTTGCAGAAGGAACGCTTTGTGCAGAGTGAGATGTCCAGTGTTAAATTGGCTCTTAAAGAGTGCATTTGGCCCCGCTCTGGCCCAGAATACGACCAGATGTGCTCCATCAGAGCTGAATCGACACTGAGCACTTTACTCGTGTGGAACACTTCCATTGAGCCGGACCCCAGGTGTTGGAAGTCTGCACGCGGCTCACCTTTAACCCTCTGATGTACCTTGTTATTGTGAGGGTGAGGGGGGGGATTTATGTTCTCGCTCTCTGAACTCAATTAGTCAGAGTGTACACTCTGCGGAAACGAGCGTAAATCTGGCAACCTTCCCCCAGCCGTTTGTTTGGACACCTGACAGTGTTACGTTTCCTGTCAAACTGCCCCCACCCTAACCCTAACACAGGGGCCCAACCTCACCGAAACCCACACACACACACCCACACACCCACACACACACACACACACACACACACACACACACACGTGCTCACACAGCGTATACACCATCACACACCCACACACCCACATGCACACACACACACACACGCACACACACATGTGTTCACACACAGCGCATACACAATCAAACACCCACACACCCACATGCACACACGCACACACAGATGCACAGCACGCACGCGCACACACAGTGCATACACAAACACACACGCACAGCACACGCATGAACACTAGTATACTGAAGATTAGTATATTTGTCCTTACATATGCAAAGCGGTTTCTCTGTTAGAAATAAGACTGGTAGTTGAAATTGGTATTTGGAGTTGGAATAGCAGATTGGTAGATGGTGACACTGTTAAAGCATGTTCACACTGCGTCCATAGCAATGTTTCCTATGTGGCATCGATGTGCATTCATATCATTTATTTATATTTATATTAATTTATACAATATTTATTTATATTTATATTATGGCCAATCATCTGCAACCACAGCTGCATTCAGCTATTGAACAACTCTGTAATGACATTACAATATGCACACTACCTAAAGCATAAGAGTGGGAACACAGCCTGAGGTAATTATATTAATTGTTCTCTCCAGGACTCAGTTTTTTTCCCACTGAATCGGTCAAAAACGATCCTCAGAGTAAACCAGCATTCTAAAAACCAGATAATGAGAAATAACGGTGTAAAGGCAATGTCACGCAGGGCAAACGTTCCTCAAAATAAATGTGTTCCCATTTTTATCTCGAGTTCTAACACAGGCTTTTGTGTTCCTTCACCCGCTGGCTAAGTCTTGCGCATTTTTGCTCAATGTCCCCTGAAGGATGTGTTCTGTGAAGTGTTTGGGATTATAACAAAATAAAAAAAAACTTTGTATCAGCAGAAGACAAAGCCCACCGCTGTGCATGATTTGGCCTTAGATGTACGTTTGAACCACCTCATGGAGGATCTGGTCCTTCTGGTTGAGCAGTGATTCGCTGTGGGGCCCTAAATTCAGCACGTATGTTACTAGAGCAGAGGGGATCTTTGGTGAAAGTTCATCTGAGGAGCTGAGAGGAGCCTTAACGGAACATTCCAATGCTGATGTCACAATCACCGCTGGTGACTGGAAGCGGTGGAGTTCCGGAACACTGACTTTGCAAAAAAAAAGAAAAAAAAAAAACATTCCAACATATCTTCAGAGGGTCAAACTGGGCGTGTCTCCCATGTCAAACTGGGCGTGTCTCCCATGTTAAACCGGGCGTGTCTCCTGCTGTGTTCCAGGTGCTCAGTTAAACTGGGCGTGTCTCCCGCTGTGTTGCAGGTGCTCAGTTAAACTGGGCGTGTCTCCCGCTGTGTTGCAGGTGCTCAGTTAAACCGGGCGTGTCTCCTGCTGTGTTCCAGGTGCTCAGTTAAACCGGGCGTGTATCTCACTGTGTTGCAGGTGCTCAGTTAAACTGGGCGTGTCTCCCGCTGTGTTCCAGGTGCTCAGTTAAACTGGGCGTGTCTCCCGCTGTGTTCCAGGTGCTCAGTTAAACCGGGTGTGTCTCCCGCTGTGTTCCAGGTGCTCAGTTAAACTGGGCGTGTCTCCCGCTGTGTTGCAGGTGCTCAGTTAAACTGGGCGTGTCTCCTGCTGTGTTCCAGGTGCTCAGTTAAACCGGGTGTGTCTCTCGCTGTGTTGCAGGTGCTCAGTCTGCAGCCGGGGGAGGTGAGCAGGGAGAAGGTGCAGCCCATGCACCGGAGCAGCGTGGACGGGGTGGAGGACATGTCCTCGCTGGCCGAGCTGCACGAAGCCGCCATCATGCACAACCTGTACCAGCGTTACCGGGGCGACCGCATCTACGTAAGGCTCCGCCCCCACCCGTCAAAACCCGCCGGGCCGTCTGTCTCCCAGCATGCTCCACGAACCTGCCGTCATTGGGCCTCTGTCACAAAACATGCGTACGATCACATCTCATCGTAAACTGGGTGTAAGAACGTTTCCAAGAACATTTCGGCATCATCATCTTTTTTTTTCTTATCTGTATTTGTTCATGGCTGTTTCCTTCTGTTAATCACATGAACAGGACGGTGCATAAAATTTACAAACAGTCAGCATTCATCATCTTATACACCTGAGATATGCACAAAACGAAGGTCTGCAGGTGTCCTGAATCCCAGAGGAACATGTTTAAGAACAAAAATAAGAATAATTTAAGAAAAGTTTTGTGAATGAGGCCAAATGTGCTCAAGTTTAGAAAACCTGTGACGTTTTGCAAATCCATCATGGCCGGGAACCAGAGGATAGAGGGGTTAAGATTGTATATTTATTTCAATTGACAAGTTTTTGTCTGCTTTTGTCCACTTATTAAATGTGGTTAGATCTAGCATGCACATGGCTGGGGTTCAGTGTGAGTCTTCCTCCTGAGGCGTGGGACCTCACAGCTGTGTGAGAAACATCCTTGTTAGCCAGCAGAAGTTTCCTGTTTTCAGAACGCCTCACCTGCTCTCCAAATAGCGTCTTGAGCAGCTATGCACACACACAGGCACACGCACACACACACACACACACACACACACACACACACACACGCATGCACACACACACACACACACACACACACACACACACACACACACACACAGGCACATACACACACAGGCACAAGCACATGCACGTATGTAAACACATGCACACACACACACATGCACATAAACATACACGCACACACGCACGCACGTAAACACACACACACTGCTCTGTTGGATGCCTCCCTGTATGAGTGTGCATGTGTGTGTGTGCCTGTGTGTGCGTACTTGTGTGTGTTTGTGTGTGTGTGTGTTGTTCACACACACTCCAAAAGGCGTCTCACCTACGTCTCAGGCTCAGAGCCCTGGACAGGCAGGTGCTTCCTGTTTCACATCTGCATCTTAGCCAATCAGCCCTGTGCGGGGGCGGACCCCGGGCATAATATTGTCCTGCTTCCTGTCCTGTTCCGCCCCCTTATACCAGTCACTCGCCTTCTGTGAGACATCACATGTGTAGAGCGCTGCTTAACAAGACACCACAATGATCCAGATACCTTTGTTCCTCATACCTTGCTCAGATGATCTGAAGTAATAAGACTGCATCTGAATACAGCACACACAGTGATCCGAATCAGGATGCCGGCTGAATTATGCAAGGTCCCATATGCTCAGCCCTCTCATTTGTGAGGCTGTTATTTGCAGACATGGGTCTTCTTCCGCAGCATACAAATTACCTGTTTGATGCCATCTGGGTGGCTTTCCTTTGTAGACGTTCGCCGAGCTGCCCCCTACTCTTTGAACAAACAAACTGTCGGATTCCCTGGATTCTGTGACGGTTTGGTGATTAAATTTTAAACATGCGTATTTACTGAAGCGCTGCCTCGTGCTGGCAGTTGCTGATTGCGCTGTTTAGTCGGGATGGATGAGGGAAAGGCCGCGTGCAGTTTGTGAGGGAACAGCTGGACCTGAGTGCGCATTTTTATGTGTTGCTCTGCTTCCCCCTTGTGGTGGAAAGATGACAGCGCAGGCACCGATTTTTAAAAATAATGGGAGCTCACCCAAAACTGGTATGCTTCCACTTACCCGGGAGCACTATCTGTCCATCCACAGTTTCACTGAAATGTGACGAGTTTTATAGATACTCTCTGCAGGTCAGACTGTTAAAACGGGCCATCTTCATGCGACCTTAAGCGCCATAAATTTACATTTTAAATATTCAACAGCAACATCTCTCTCCAAATATAACCCTGCAGTTACTCACCAACATCCACAGAGCTTAATTTGTGCACATTTTCATCTAGGAGTACTTCTATTTCATTTTTGGGTGAACTGCTCCTTCAAGCATTACATGTACTTTTTCTTAGCATCCTTACCCAGTTTTTTTTTTGTTTTTTCTTTTTGTTTTTAACATTTCACCTATTCCTGGAGCTGGATTTGTTTTTATTTCCCCATCTGGGATTCAAACCTGCAGCTCCTGACTCAGATACCTTTCACTCTGAAACTGTGCGCCACACAACGTCGCATGTCTTCCTGCGATCAGGGCGGGGCATCTGCTCCAATCACAGCACACGCAAGCCCCCATTTGCAAGTCTTACCTCACTGCAGTGGCCCTGACTTTAAACACATCCATCTCCACGTCACCTGCTTATCCGCAAGCTATTGTGGGTTTTGCTTGCAGATTCCCATTAAGATCAGTGCATTGTGGGATACGCTGGCTGTGTTCTGTGATTCGTTTTTTGTGTGTCACATGATGCAGCCGCTCAGACCGCCCTCTAATCTCATCACTGGGTGCTTTTAGTGGGCTCTTCAAATTGCATTATTATCTATCGCCATTGTTTGGTGCTATGATTCACTGCCTGTGCATCGCACACTTGCAACGCGTGCAGCCCAAAACCGAATTACGCACACGAGTGCGATCGATGTTTAAGAGCAACGAGAGGGGACAGATAGGGGTGATGTGGATGAGTCAAACCGGACCCCTCACACAAAATCTTTACAGCTGATCTCATTGACCTCCTTTCAGAAAACGATAAAAAAAAACCTTTTTTTTTTTTTTTTTTTGCTGAACGAGGGAGGGGGGGGAGGGAGGGAGGGAGGGAGGGAGGCAGCGGGAACGGAAGCGATCTCTGATCACCCTACGGAACGTTCCACGTCTGAGAGCTCGGCGGTCGACCGGATCGGGAACGCCTCCTCTGCCCAAAAGTTTAGGATCGGCGCGCGCGTGCCAGCCAGGGAGCGGTATGGAGCGGTCTCTGGCGTGCCCGGGCGTGGGGAGGTGCCCGTAGGCTGTGTGTTATCTCCCTGACGAGCAGCGGCGAGACGCGGGCCGGCTCGGTGCCAGGAGGGCGGCGCCAGAGACCACAGTGTGAAAGAGTGGCGGTGACTAGCCGCTGTCTGTGTTCTGTCTGGCCCTGGAGTAATTATGGGCGGGGTCAGGCACTGGCACCTTTCCCTCACGCAGCACGCTGATCACAGCTTTAACTGGGAGCTTCGTTACTTTCGTTTAGCTTATCACTTTCTGTTTGAATAGAAAACAAGAGAAATGTCACTAATTCAAGTCCCCTCCAGATATGGATGTCTGTGAAACAAAGAAATTATGATGACGGTTTAAATTCCTCTGCTGTTCTAATTTATCATCTTCCCTCTTCCTGCTAATTTCACCCTCTCCTCCCCTCCCCTCTCCTCCCCTCGCCTCTCCTCTCCTCTCCTCCTCATCCCTTCTTCTCTCCTCCTCTCCTCTCCTCCCCTCCTCACCCCTTATTCTCTCCTCCCCTCCTCCTCCTCCCAGACCAACATCGGCTCCATCCTGGCGGCGGTGAACCCCTATAAGCAGATTCGGGGGCTGTACGACCCCGCCGCCGTGGAGCTGTACAGCCAGTTTCACCTGGGCGAGCTCCCGCCCCACATCTTCGCCGTGGCCAACGAGTGTTATCGCTGCCTCTGGAAGAGACAGGACAGCCAGTGTGTCCTCATTAGGTGAGTGTGTTATCACTGAGTGTGTAAGAGACAGGACAGCCAGTGTGTCCTCATTAGGTGAGTGTTATCACTGAGTGTGTAAGAGACAGGACAGCCAGTGTGTCCTCATTAAGTGAGTGTGTTATCACTGAGTGTGTAAGAGACAGGACAGCCAGTGTGTCCTCATTAGGTGAGTGTGTTATCACTGAGTGTGTAAGAGACAGGACAGCCAGTGTGTCCTCATTAGGTGAGCAACAGGGTCATTCTGCGTTACCGATATCCTGCTGAATGTGATGTCACTTCCCTACTGGACATGATGTCACTTCCTTTCCGTTCAGCGTTCTTTACACTCATCATTGTGATGATCTGGGTCATTCATTGGGTGGTGAATTGCAAGCTAGTGTTGTGCAGTCACTCTGAAGTTGCTTTGATTTTGCTGTGGATAAGATGGATAAGATTTAATGTTTGCGTGTAATGTGTGTGTGTGTGTGTGTGTGTGTATGCATGTGTGTGTGCGTGTATGCGTGCATGTGTGTGCGTGGGTGTGCGTGTGTGTGTGTGTGTTGTGTGTGTGTGTGTGTGTGTGTGTATGCGTGCATGTGTGTTGTGTGTGTTGTGTGTATGTGTTGTGTGTGTTGTGTGTGTGTTGTGTGTGTGTGTGTGTGCAGTGGAGAGAGCGGTGCTGGAAAGACAGAGAGCACCAAGCTGCTGCTCCAGTTCCTGTCCGTCATGAGCCAGAACTCTGCCGGGACTCCGCCCACCGAGAGGACCACCCACGTGGAGAAAGCCATCGTACAGAGCAGGTACGCACACACCTGCCCGCGCATGCACATGTTTGGCCGCGCACCCGTGCATGCCTGCAACGTCGCATGTGTACACATGCACAGAAACAGCCACTGAAAAGCCACACAAATCTCCCGGATGTCTTTGCTACACTGAGTGACTTAGCTCACCTAGCTCTTAGCGCTGCAGGCTCTCAAAGAGCTTGTCCGTATTTTAATTAGCATATTTATTATAGAATAGCCTTCTTTTCTGCATGCTGTGTTCTGCAGAACATTTCTCTGTGAGTGTGTGTGCTGCCATGTCCCTCTGCCTCTCCACAGCCCCATCATGGAGGCGTTCGGGAACGCCAAGACCGTCTACAACAACAACTCCAGCCGCTTCGGCAAGTTCATCCTGCTGCACTTCTCCCAGAGCGGGAACATCCAGGGCGGCTGCATCGTGGACTGTATCCTTCTGCTGTACACACGCGTATACACACACACACACTCACACACATACACGCACACACACGCACACTGTACACACACACACACACACACGCACACTTTATACACGCACACACACACACACACACACACACACACACTTTACACACACACTATACACACACACACACGCACACACACACACACACACGCTATACACACACACTATACACACACACACACACACGTACACACACACACACACACGCTATACACACACACTATAAACACACACACGCACACACACATGCACACACGCATACACACACTATACACACACATACACACACACGTATACACACACACACTCACACGCACACAAACGCACACTGTACACACACACACACTCACACACACATACACGCACACACACTCACACACACATACACGCACACACACACACTGTAAACACACACACACACACACGCACGTATACACACACACTCACACACACATACACGCACACACACGCACACTTTACACACACACACACACGCTATACACACACACTATAAACACAAACACGCACACACACATGCACACACGCATACACACACTATACACACACATACACACACACGTATACACACACTATAAATATACACACACACACACAAACACTATACACACACACTATAAACACACACGCACACACTATAAATATACACACTACACACATGCACACACACACACATATAAAATACACACACACAAGCACACATACACAGGCGCACACACACTATACACACACACACTCATTTGCCATTTAAACTCAAGCTGTACCGCAAATACCAAATGACTAGTTAATACATTTAAAGACCTGCATATGATTCCTGGTTCCTTAACCCCTTGTCTTCAGATTTGCTTGAAAAGGTAACGTTTGGAGTCCAGAGAGCTGCAGTTTCTCTCACCCTGCATTGGCCTCACAACAGTTTACCTGCTTGCAATACTGGAAACCATAGAGTGGAGGATGAGCTTACCTGAGATTTTCGGCTTGGGGTGACAGGTCATCCTGCTTTACTAACACACAGGGGTGTGTGTTGCCTCATACCCCAGACTCAAAATTGTCCCTG
Organism: Anguilla anguilla; assembly: GCF_013347855.1. NCBI lineage: Eukaryota > Metazoa > Chordata > Actinopteri > Anguilliformes > Anguillidae > Anguilla > Anguilla anguilla. The sequence continues at coordinate 34,711,601 of NC_049215.1, read as the reverse complement.
TTGTTTTTAATTTCTGTTCCAGAACCGTGTCGTGCGACAGAACCCCGGGGAACGGAACTACCACATCTTCTACGCGCTGCTCGCCGGAGCGGACAGCGAGCACAGAGGTGGGTTCCACTGAGGGCGCCCCCTGCTGGAGTGGGGGACTTTGGCAGCCTGAGCCAAAAATCTAGACTCCGGGCCGGATATGCGCTGCTTCCTGCCGTTTTTTTTTGTACCAGATCCAGCCCAAAGTCACGTGCAATCTGGGAAACAAACTAAAAGAAAACAACCAGACCTTGGTTCTAGGAAAAAGAAAAACCTTTGAAACACACATTTTTAGATCAACCCACAATGGGGAGGAAATTCACAGTGTCGCTGATAGAGAGAGCGTTCCTGTTAGCGTTCGTATGTACAGCTCCTACCCCTCCTTCGCCGTGCAATGGAATCGTTCTGGCAGTCTGGTGACGGGTGGCCCTCGGACGTCTCTTTGCAGAGCTGTACTTCCTGACTGAACCGGAGTCCTACCACTACCTCAGCCAGTCCGGCTGCGTGAGGGACAAGAGCCTGGACGACAAGCAGCTGTTTGACAGCGTCATGGTGAGGACCAATCACAGTCTGAGCACGGTCACCCTGGTTACAGTGTAGCCATGAGAGTGAACGGCATAATGGGGTGCCACTTCCACATGTTTGCTAAACCTTAGCATCTAAAAACCAGGGCATGGGAGTGTTACAAATGAACTTGCGGGTGTTTAAAATGTAGCCACCAGAGGGCGCCTTGAACAAAGATTCTGCACATTTCACACTGTACACTAGAAGTATGTATGTAGGTGTAGGCCCTGCCATGCATGTTTTTCTTTAATGAAGGCAGGCTCAGCTGGCTACCATCTGAAGTGAATGGTAATTAAAAATGAGTCAACAAAAATAAAAATAAATGATTTTTGTTATCCTTGAAGTTGTTTTATGTTCCACTAAAGCTGAAAGCTCCAGGGTACCCTCAGATTATTGGGGAGGTGGGAGTAATGCCTGGGATGGTGATGGTGGGTGAGTGCGTTCCCCTCTCACGGTACCCCCCCTCCCCCCCCCCACAGGAGGCTCTGAAGGTGATGGAGTTCACGGAAGAGGAGATCCGCGACGTCTTCAAGCTGCTGTCTGCGGTCCTGCAGATGGGCAACATCGAGTTCATGACTGCAGGGGGGGCCCAGGTCACCACCAAGGGAGGTGAGTGTGCTGTCACTGCTCACACGGGGGGGGGGAGGGGGGCACTGCTCACACGGGGGGGGGGGGGAGCGCTGTCACTGCTCATTGCTATGTGTGTGTGTGTGTATGTGTGTGAGTACGTGTGTGAGTGTATGAGTGTGTGTGTGTGCACAGTGTGTCTGGTCTGTATCTTAAGGTTCTGACCCTAATGCTGTGCTCTTGTGTGTGCGAGTGTGTGTGTGTGTGCATGTGCGTGTATGTGTGCATGTGTGAGTGTGTGTGTGTATGTGCCTGTGAGTGTGTGTGTGTGTGTTTGTGTGTGTGTGTATGTCTGTACAGTGTGCCTGTATCTCATGGTTCTGACCCTAATGCCGTTCTCCTGTGTGTTGGCAGCGGTCAGCATTGTGAGTGACCTGTTGGGCCTGGACTCCTTCCAGCTGTCTGAGGTTCTGACCCAGCGCTCCCTCATCCTCCGGGGGGAGGAGATCTGTTCCCCCCTAACCGTGGAGCAGGTAGGGTCAGGTGCACCTGTCACATCCCAAACACGCCCTGACATGACCCCCGACACCCCCACACACAGCCAGCACCCTCACGCACAGTGTACCAGCGACCCAGCAGTGGTTATGGTCCACATCCCCACTCTATTCAAGCAGGGAAAGTGAAGACGCCGTCTCTTTTAAAACACCCCCCCCCCACCTGCAGCAGGGATCGCTGTGCGTGACTTTGTCCCATTTCCTGTTGTGTTTTTTTTGTTTGTTCCCGCGCAGTCGCTGAGCGATAAGGATCTGCGGCTGAACGCACAATAGAGGCGAAGCCTGAGCCGGCCGCCACCGCGTTCCCCTGTCTGACGCGGCGTAGTCGAACGGGGGGGTGGGGAGGGGGGTTAGTCAAACGTGGGGGAAGGAGGGGGGGGTAGCCAAACGTGGGTGGGGGGAGGGGGGTAAGCCTCTGTCAAACTGCTCGCTGTCCTGTTTTTATTACCCTCCCATACAGGGCGTGTAAAATACATATATACGCTGCCACTTGCTAACATGGGCTTCGTCTTTTATGCACCAACAGTTCCCACACAGTCACATGTCCTGTGTTAATTCAGCACTAACACAGTGCATAATACAGTCTAATAGGGACTATATTTACTCTGTGAGAGTTGATTTTACACTGAAACTTTTTACTGTGCAATCACCAAAATGGCTGAGAGAAGCTGCATTGGTACTGAGAGAAAAGAGCATGCGTCAGAGGACGGGTGCTGATTGGCTCCCGGGGTTCAGCGCATGCAGCGGGGGGCGCCAGAGTTTCCACGTCTCCCTCATCGCCGGGGCTGAGCGGACAGATCAGCCGTTTAAAAAAGCGACGCGTCTGTAAACCGCGCGTCGGAGCGGAACAACGACGGCTCTGTCCCGCCGCGTTCGTGGGGGTTCCGCCGGCCCACGGCGTCCAGTGAGGCACGGCGAGCGTGCGGAACGCTCCCCGCCCCCCCCCCCCCCCCTCGCACCCCCCCCCCAGCCCCCGCTGACCCGTCTCTGCCCTGACTGTACCGTGCTTGTGTCCCAAACACGTCACAAAACACAAGAGATCTTTTCATGACAAAACAAAAAAAAACACAAAGAACAACA
>NC_049215.1:34655160-34708709 GCF_013347855.1 Anguilla anguilla | reverse complement strand
CGTGGACGGAACGTTGCCGTGGACGGAACGTTGCCGTGGACGGAACGTTGCCGTGGACGGAACGTCGCCATGGACGGAACTTCACCGTGGACGGAACTTCGCCGTGGACGGAACGTTGCCGTGGACGGAACGTTGCCGTGGACGGAACGTTTCCGTGGACGGAACGTTGCCGTGGACGGAACGTTGCCATGGACGGAACGTTGCCGTGGACGGACCCTGGCGGTTACGATCAATCAGTCCTCTGACTGGACTTTTTTCTGCTCGTTAGAATCCCAACCGGTTCGACCCGGAAGTGGTGCTGAACCAGCTGCGCTACTCCGGAATGCTGGAGACGGTGAAGATCCGGCGGGCTGGCTTTCCCGTCCGCAGAACCTTCCAGGACTTCTTCAGCAGGTACCGGAATTTCGAGGGGAGTGGGGGGGTGGCATGCTGTGCATGCAGTTTACTGGCACTGGACAGTGTCGCAGATCTCTGTCCTACACGGTTAAATGTTGGCTCTTTGTCCAAGTGTTTGCTTGTAAATGTACACAACATTAAAAGTGCTGTCCGGTCCTGAGGAGCTTCAACTGCATTTAACTTTACTTTATCATAACATTAGGTTAGATTGCTGTTTTCATAGTAGCTCTGTTTCTAGTAAGATTTTTTCCTATGTGAGAACTGAACTTTGTCTGTAAAACTACACACAAACACTGTTACAGTAAGCACGCACTGCAGATCACATGATTATGGTTTTATGGCACGGATAGCCATTTTATGAATAACTCCTAACCTCTGTCCCTTACCACAACTCTAGCTTTACCCCTAAACCAACTATTATAATTTTTATAAGTGTCCTTGATTTATGACAAATGTGAATTTCTGAAGTCGTCACATGACTCATAGAATTGCACAATTACCAGAGAGGGCGGGGGCAGGGGGGGTTTACTGCCTACTTGAAATGAAGGGTGACCAAAAGAACCTCTTAGAGGCCCTGATTATTAAAGCATAAACACATGTAGCATATATAAGACATATAAGATGCGATGTAGCTGAGCTGCGGAGCGCGAGCAGAGTCAGCTGACCCCTGACCCCTGACCCTTGACCCCTGACCCCATGCGGAGGAGCGACCGAAGCTTCTGTGTGACGGGACGTGTTCTCCGCCTGCTCGCTCTCCAGGTACAAGATGATCCTGCGGGACGGAGACCCCGCCGGCGACGAGAGGCGCAGATGCGTGGACCTGCTGGCCGCGTACGACGGCGCCCGGGCAGAGTGGCAGCTGGGAAAGACGAAGGTACGCGCGCGCCGACCCTTAACCTGCGACCCCTAACCCCTGACCCCCACCCGCCGCTCTTACCCAGCGCACTCACAGGTAGAGCTACACAGGTATGTAGCGGGTGACGAAGGTACGCACCCTGCGTGCGCAAGGGTGTACCAACCCTGACCCCTGACCCCTGACCTCTAACCCCTAACCCCCGCCTGCCGCTCTGGCCCAGCGCACAGACAGGTAGAGCTACACAGGTATGTAGCGGGTGACGAAGGTACGTGCGCTCTGCACGTGAGGGTGCGCCGACCCTTGACCTGTGACCTCTAACCCTAACCCCCACCCGCCGCTCTTACCCAGCGCACAGACAGGTACAGTTACACAGGTAGGGTTACAGGTACAGTCCCAGGAGATACGTACACCTCAGCCTAGGACTTACCCAAATCTCAGCTGGAACGTCTACCCGTGGCAGTATAGTGTAGTGGGTAGGGAACTGGGCTCGTAACCCGAAGGTTGGCGGTTCGGTTCCCAGGTAGGACGCTGACCTTGTACCCTTGCACACGATGCTCAGTCTGATTTGCTTCAGTATACATCCAGCTGTATAAAAGAGTTAATTATGTGAAAATGAGAAAGTTGTGTAAGGTAATGTGCATCCATAACAACCCTATGAACATGAACATGTGCTGCTATGACATGTTTTTAGAGGAAACCACCCCACCACACTAAAGAAGGGTTCTCATGCCAAAAAGCTACACCTTATCAGATGAAAACACAAAAGTGTGCAGCTTTGGCATCCTGGCTATATTAAAAACAGGAAATCTACCTTCTCATTGTGCTTATGGAGGTATTACTGCATAAAATATGTATGTGCTCTGCTATTTTCATCGCACTTATAGCACTGGAGTCGCATACGCTATGCAAGGTCAGTTAAGTGCATTGACAGTGCATTTAGGACAGATTTTACCATACCCCTTTAAAGTGCCAATGACCTTTTAACACCTGTCCTCATTTTACGTGTTTATGGTCATGTCCTTGTGTGTGTGTGTGTGTGTGTGTACACACGTGTGTGCGCCCATATTTTTGTGCCCACATTTCTTTCTGTATATTATACTGTTCAACACTGGGAGCTGGATACACTAAAAAAACATCAGAATCACGTTTTGCGTCGATAGAAAGAACTGAAAGACTGAAAGTCTGTTCTGTCCTGGTTTTATTTTATAACAGAGAGGGTGTTGCTCGTTTTGGATTACACTGCATTTTTATTTTATTTTATTTTTTGGCTGGAGGAAAAATCACCGCTTTGATTAACAGACGTTTTTCGCGTAGCGAACGGGCGCGTCATGGCCGCCGTGTAAGTAAAGGCAAAACAATCGTGTTCCTCTGCTTTTTTTTCTTTTTTTTTTTTTTTTAAAGGAACCCGTCTCAGGTTTCCTTTTGCACCCTTTTTTTTCGGTTGTGCTTTTCTCCCATTGTTCGTTGCGTTGTTTGTTCTTCGTTCTGCGGCTCTGCCTAGCGGAGTGGCCCGAGCAGGCCTTTTTCTCCGCGGCTCGGTGGCCGGGGCTGGGCGTGTTTTTCCAGCTGGGCTCCGTGTGTTTTGGGGGCTGTTATGAGGGCTCGGTGAAGTGCGCCGCGGGGGGGGGGGTCAGTGAAGTGGGCCACGGGTTGTCGCGGCTTGACCCAGCGTTGCCCCGACGACACGAGAGCAGGGTCAGGAGAGCAGACCGCAGGAGGTCAGCCGTCGCTCGCGCTGTTCACCAATTGGCTCGTGCAGTTATGTTCCTCTTGTGTTCGTGAGGCCCGCCAATGCGGGTGGGGGAGGGGGGGGTGCGCGGGGGCGGGTACCGGGACACTTTGTCCCAGGCCCAGGCCCAAGTGGAGCCCAGGGTACGGGGTGTAACCATTTTTTAATTTGTTACAAATTATATCGGGGGTGGGGCCCTCGCAATATAGTTCATCGTGGGGTGGGGTGGGGGCTTCCAATACATTTAATTTGGGGGGGGGGGGGTGTCACAATATATTTAATTCTTTGGGGGGGGGGGGGAATTCCCAGCTGTGGTGATGCTGTTTACATGAACGTGCCTTTGGCTTTGTGTGTTTCTCTGTGTGAACCCTTCTGCTCCTTCATCGGTCTGCAGTGGACAGATCTGCAGAAAAAAAACATTTTTCAAGGTTCTGATGGTTTCCTCTCTCTCTTGTTCTCATACCTCTCTCTGCCTCTGGACCCTGGCCGCGCTGTGAATCTGACCCGATTCACATTCAAAGCGGCTCGGTTTCTCCGGGCCGGTCCTGGTGAACTCTCGAACTCTTCGGTGGTTTGGCCGTTCGGCTGCTCTGGTTAGGATCAGCGCAGCTACGCTTGTGCCACCCACGCGGTTCTGTCCTCCAAAAGAAGGATTACAGTCCGGTCTCAGTGCGTACATTCACACCGCAAACCACACCGCTCCCCGGCCTGCCCCACATCCGTCCGTTCACCGCTCTTCCTCGCTCTTTCACTTTTATTTTCCTCCTCCGCCTGTGGCTGTTCAGTCAGCATTGGAGCGACCGAACGAGGAACATAACGAGGGTTAGGGCTAATGAGGAACATAAGGAGGAACATAATGAGGAACATAACGAGGAACATGATGAGGAACATAATGAGGAACATAAGGAGGGTTAGGGCTAATGAGGAACATAATAGGAACATAACGAGGGACCTAACGAGGGACCTAACGAGGGACCTAACGAGGAACATAATGAAGAACATAAGGAGGGTTAGGGCTAATGAGGAACATAACGAGGAACATGATGAGGAACATAAGGAGGAACATAACGAGGAACATAAGGAGGGTTAGGGCTAATGAGGAACATAAGGAGGAACATAACGAGGAACATAAGGAGGGTTAGGGCTAATGAGGAACATAAGGAGGAACATAACGAGGAACATGATGAGGAACATAAGGAGGAACATAACGAGAGACTGACTAGGGCCATGGTAACATACTAACATAATGCATACTACAGTGGGGTGAGTGTACAGTGAGCTCTATTAGAGACAGTGGCATGACCATGTCAGAGGACAGAGAGAAGGAGGGAGCGTGGAAAGAGAGGAAGAGAGAAGGAGAGAGAGACAAAGAGACGGCCTGTCAGGATGGGGGCGGGGCTGAGACCAGGTCCACGCTTCAGCTGCGACGCTTCTTTTGTTCTCTCTTTCGACCATCCCCCAACCCCCAACCCCCAACCCCCCCCCCCCCCCCAGGCACACCCCTGACTCACTCTATCTCACCCCCCTCTTCCTGTGTGTCAGCCATGCTCTTTGACCTCACGCCATTGATAGCTCCATCCTGGATAAAGTCAGTGTGTCATCACGCAACACAATAAATCTGGTCTGACGGCTTTTAGACATTAAATCTGAGATGAACTCCAGCCCCTGCAAAAAAAAAAAAAAAGACGTTTTCCTCCAAGGATTTTAGAGAGTGTAAATGATTAACTTCTACAATCTCTGTACTGCAGCTCTACAGACCTGAGGTGGGGGGGCGGGGGGGGTTAGGGTTAAGAGAAGCAGGAAGAGGCTATAAATAAGTCAGTCTTCCACCCCCCTTGAGTTCTTGAGTTCTTCAAGCCTAAGTGAAGCCAGCATGTCTGCTTGCCCTTTGCAGAATGAAGTGCAGGATTCTGTAGTCCCGTACCTATTTCTGAATGACCTGATTAGTAAACCTAAACTGTGCAAACGTCCTCTTCTTTCTTTGTTTTATCTCTCTCTCTCACACACATGCACATACACATGCAGGCGTGTACACACATAGAAGCATACACGGTCATACATATACACATGCAGGGTAACACATGAACATATGTGGACACACACATGCGCACACGCACGCACACACACTCACCTACACACACACACATGCACACATGCACAAACACACACACACACTCACCTGCACACACACACACACACACACACACTCACCTGCGCACACATGCACACACACACAAACACACACACACACACACTCACCTGCACACACATGCACACACTCACCTGCGCACACATGCACACACACACACACACATGCACACACTCTCTGCAGGCTTGAGTGTGCTGTGCCTGACTGGTTGTTCCACTCTAAAAAATTGTTATCTGCAGGGTCAGGGCAGCTTGGCTTCCATTACTTTTCGGTGTGAATCAGTGTGAGTCCGCTCTCATAAACATATCACAGTCTGGAATTTAGAGAGGTGTGAGGCGCACACCCTACACCAGGAGGAGGATTGCTCCAATCCCCTGAAACCTGAGCTCTTCCTGGGTGAGGCTTCACGGACCCCAAAGTGGGTGGAACATCGTCTGCATTCAGTGACTCAGTGACTCAGTGACTCGGTGACTCAGTGACTCGGTGACTCGGTGACTCGGTGACTCGGTGACTCAGTGACTCTGTGACTCGGTGACTTGGTGACTCAGTGACTCGGTGACTCAGTGACTCGATGATTTGAGTCAACCATAGTGCTTTTTCCTGTGGTGAACCTTGTTGATGGGTTATAGATTGAAAGCACGTGTCATCGCCATCCATTGTGGTGGTCGATGAGTTGTTCTTCCCCATCTTGAGATATCAGTTAGTTACACTGAGCTGAAGTGCTTCCTTAAAGACAGTCAGCTTCAGATGAGTAACACTAAATCCCAGAATTTCGTGACATTTCCTACAAAGTCCGAAACACTCAATTGTTAAGGTAGTGACTTGGCTGAGAAGTACGTTTCCTGGGGCTGTGTGTGTGTGTGTGTGTGTGTGTTTGTGTGCATACATGTGTGTGTCTTTGTGTCTATGTGTGTGTGTGTGTGTGTGTGTTTGTGTACGTATTTTTGTGTGTGTGTATGTGTGTGTGTGTGTGTGTGTGTATGTGTGTGTCTATGCATGTGTGTGTGTGTTTGTGTACATATTTTTGTGTGTGTGTATGTGTATGTGTGTGTATTTGTCAGGTTAAGGGCAAGTGTTGAGCCGGTATGGTGTGTGTAGGTTTGTGTGTGTGTGTGTGTACGCTTGTGTGCATTTGCCTTTGTCAGGTTAAGCGTTGGGCTGGTATGGAGTGGTGGGGGTCGGGGGTTGGGGGGTGTTGAGATGCAGGGAGGGGTGTGTGTTTCCTTCGCTGAAACAATCTGTGTGTAATTATATTTGTCCTGATTGTGACTACAGGAAGTGTGCTCTCAGGATTGGGGTCATGTGACGGGGGGGGGGGGGGGGGGGGGGTAGAAGGATGTGGAAGAGCGGACTCCCTCCTAATGTTTCGCTCACAGCCGTGCGTCACTGATTATGGGAACACATCTGGGCTGCCGGCTCCAGGAAAAGAGGCACAAGGGGTCACACGTCCAAGCGGCCATTTTGTCTTAGCCCTACTGCGTTAGGAGGGCTAGTGGGTCTGCTATATGCAGCTGAAAGTGTGGTGGGATCAGCCTTTGTTTTTAATAAATTGCCATACAGAAGTTCCCAGAATGCTTTGTGGGGTGTTATTTATTTGTGTTCCGGGGTGATTTTAAAGTGTAAGATCACACATGTGAGATTAGAATGTTCTTAACCGAACATTCTAATGCTGATCTCACAATCGCTGCCAGTAATTGAAGGCAACAAGGAGTTCTAGAACACTGACTTAGCTGCTTTTTGCAAAAAAACATTCCAAAAAGTCTGCTCGTCAAAAAAAGCGTTAGCTGGGTGTGGGACCCTTTTTGCATATCTTCGCTTTGGGCCCTATAAAGTTTCCATAAGTGAAAATGGAGTCAGCCAGTGTGTTTCACTGCTGGAGGAGGAGAACAGAACTCTCTTTACCGCAAATCCGTGACCACCCTCCACCCCCCCCCCCCCCACCCCCGCACCCCTTTGCCTGTTTAGTAACAGCTGTGGCGTCTGAAAATCTGCGCGTTGGAAAAGTGCGGTTGGCTCTGGGGCTCTAGGTCTCACTCACTCCCTCTCTCTCCGGGCGAGCGGCAGGCAGGGGAAGGGTTAAACGAGAACGCTGGGAGGGGGCGTGGCCTCTGCTTGTGAGAGAGCCAGGAGGGGGGCGTGGCCTGTGGCTTGGACTGGAGCCTCTCCCCGGCCCTCCCCCCCCCTCCCGCCTCCCCGGCCCTCCCCCCCCACCGCCTCCCCGGCGGTGTCTCACTGCAGAGCTGCCTGAGCGGGCCAGTAGCGCTGTGAGAGCCACAGCAGGAGCAGGATTACCCAGAACGCCGCCGGCCGAGGGCAATGGCGGAGTGCGCGAGCGCTGTCCTCTCCCTCAGAGACCGTCTGTCCGCGATCCCGCCGTCGCGTCGCGGGTCCGTCTGAAACCGCCGGGCTTTCGCTGCCCCCCCCCCCCCCCCCCCCGAGGAGAGCTAACACCGGGCCCTTCTTCTGCACCTCCCCCCTCACCCCCCCGCCCCCGCGCAGGTGTTCCTGAAGGAAGCGCTGGAACAGAGGCTGGAGAAGGAGAGAGAGGAGGTGCGGCGGGAGGCTGGCATGGTGATCCGAGCCCACATACTGAGCTATGTGGCAAGGTTAGTCTGTGTGTGTGTGTGTGTGTGTGTGTGTGTGTGTGTGTGTGTGTGTGTGTGTGAGTGTGTGTGTGTGTGAGTGAGTGAGTGAGTGAGAGTGTGTGTGTGTGAGTGTGTGAGTGAGTGTGTGTGTGTATGTGTGTGAGAGTGTGTGAGTGAGTGAGTGAGTGAGTGTGTGTGTGAGGGAGTTGGTGTGTGTATGTGTGTGAGAGTGTGTGATTGAGTGTGTGTGTGTGTGTGAGAGAGGGAGAGTGTGTGTGTGTGCGTCTAGATTTGTGTACATGTGTATGTTTGCATGTACTTGTGCACGTGTACTTAAATGGCTTTGTTAAGTGAACATGTATGCAAGTCCATGCGTGTCACTGTATATGCATGCATGTGACCATTTATGCATCCATGCAGGTGTGTTCATATGTACATACGTGTGTATAAACCTATGTGGCTTTTTGTGTATGAATATATGTGTTCGCGTGCAAGACCACGTGTGTGTGTGTGTGTGTGTGTGTGTGTGTGTGTGTGTGTGGTGTGAAAGGGAAAGAACACAAGAGTGTTACCTGTTCATCCTGTTGGTTTGCTTGCAGTTTAGTACAATGGAACTGAGCTATGCTTAAGTTGTGTCTCTTTTTACGAGAGAGCGCAGTGCTTCGGCTGTTTTTACTGAGCCCGGTTCAAACAAAGACACGCAGGAAGGCTGCAGACAGCGGCTGTGTGTGAATTGACCGGAATGTGAAAGCACTGTTTTGAGGAACGTGGATATTTTTCCCAGAATGAGTGAAGGAATCTGGGTCCGGAAAAAAAGCAGCTTGTTACGGATAAATAAAGTAAATGATCCCTGTGCTTATTGATAATATCTGAAACTGTCCCAGCATCCGTTAATATTCTACATGTCTTGTGTCTTCAGTAAGGATTTGTCATAGAAATAAATATTTAGAAATAATATTTATGGTGCTGTAGATTATTCTGAAGCATTGCAAAATAATTAATTGTTATTTGATATTCAGGTAAAGTTGAGAAAATCAGTATTTTACTGCAGTTGATAGCATGGATCCATAAAAAATTATGACATCGCGTGCCAAGGCTCTAGTCTTATGGCACGCTGTTCCGTTAACTTTCATCAGATTCCAACTCCTATAAAAGAGAATCACTTTTTGGGATTAAATCGTCTGCCCTTCATAGGGAGAAATGTTGAATGTGGGTGGGGGTTTGGGTGGGGGTGGGGGCGGGGGCGGGGGCGGGTGAAAAATGTGGGAAGTGATAAGGACTGGAGCGGATCTAGACTCAGCATGAGCCGGCTGGTGGGACTGTGCTCCGTGCCAGGTCTTAGAGATAACCCCCCCGATCACGTGACCTCTGTGGGTTTGTGTGTTTAAACTCTGCCCGGCCAGGGAGCAGTCATCACTCCCACGGAGGTATGTGACAGGATGCCCCGGGAGGTGTGAATTATCCTCGGTGGGGGGGTCGGGGTGGGGGGGGGGGGGGCGCAGGTCCGATATGGACAAGGTCGCATGTAGGAATCAAAGTGAGCTCGCCCTGCCCCCAATCATTTTCAGGAGCACGGGAAGCTGGTGGGGGTGGGGGCGGGGGGTGGGGGGGGGGGGGGGGCGTTGTGGCTGGACACAGTCCTGAGAGGTTTGGGGTGGGAGAGGGGGGCTGTAGTGACACTAAAACAAAAAGCCGACAGCTGCTCTTCCTGTCACTTGCTGCTCTGTGAAAAACGGTCCCTTAAAGGCGCGAGATGGCTAACGATGGCTAACAAAACTACGAGCCATTGTCCAAGTTAAATTTTCACCAGACTTGTGCTGAAAACCGTAGAGAAAACTTGCATTTGCACAAGCACAGCGAACGGCCAGCAGCTACGAAAGCTACGATTCTCTGAGCGCGGACCGTGAAGCGGGGTCTTGCCTCCGAGTTTGGGCGCCAGAAGAAGTGTTTTTTTTGTTTTGTTTTATTTAGGAGCTTTGAGAGGAACGTTTTAGTGACCCCAGGGCTGTGTGTGTGTGTGTGTGTGTGTGTGCCTCCCACACAGGAAGCACTATAAAAAGGTCCTGGCCAGCACCCTCACCATCCAGAAGAACTACCGCGCACGTTACTGGCGCCGAGCCTTCCTGCAGCTGCGATTCGCCGCGCTCGTCTTCCAGAAGCACCACCGCGGTCAGCTGGCCCGCAGCCTGTACCGCCAGCTGCGCGAGGAAGAGGAGAGGAGGAGGAGGAGAGAAGAGGAGGAGGAGGAGGAGAGGAGGAGGAGAGCAGAGGAGGAGGAGGAGAGGAGGAGGAGAGCAGAGGAGGAGCAGGAGAGGCTGAGGCAGCTGGAGCAGCAGCAGCAGCAGCAGCAGGAGGAGGAGCTGAAGAGGAGGCGGAAGGAGGAGGAGGAGGCGGAGGCTGAGCTGCTCAGGGTCCGGCAGGAAGAGGCGGAGCTTCTCAGGATCCGGCAGGAAGAGGCGGAGCTAAAGAAGAGGCTGGAGGCGGAGGAGTTGAGGGCCAGGCAGGAAGTGGAGGCGCAAGAAAAGCAGAAAGAGGAAGAGGAGAGAAAGAACGGGTAAGGAACGCCGTCTCTGATTGGTTCTTCTGGCTCCGCTGCTTTTGACCCGCATGCTGAAACCGGACCTTCGCAAGACGAAGAGCGTGTGTGTCTGGTTGTGTTTCTGTAGTGTGTAAACATTCGCTTCCTGTTCCTCTCCACACAGGCACAAAGTGGGAACAGATCTACTGGGTCCCCAGGTAATTTTCCATGTCATTTTTATTCAAAGGTTAAAACTGTATGTTTCTTAAAATTAGAAATTAAATCCGAAGCTGCTGTTTTTTTGCCAGTACTCCAGCCATCCCCGTGTTCCTCATTCTCCCATCCTGTATGAAGTCTCTCCCATATTTTCTTTCTCTCTATCCCTCTCCTTTACCCTCTTTATAACTATTTATACAACAATATTCTCCCTCTGTCAATACTCTCACTCTCTTCTCTTTACTGTCGCTCTCTCCTTTAACCTCTCTCTTTCTATCGATACACCCACTCTGTTCTGCCTGGCTCTCTGTACCCCACACTCTACCTCTCTCCGGACCCCTTCTCTCCCTCTCTTCTCTCTTTCTCTCTCCAGCTCTCTGTCCCTCTGCACACCTGTACTCCCACCCCCCCCCCTCCTCACCCCTTCTCCCCATAGGCGTAAGTTTCATTTCAGCCTTGGGGAAGGATGCACTGCTGGGTCACCTAGTCCAACGTACAGTCTTACAGGAATACTAGCTACGTCTAGGGACCAATTAATATGCTGGGTCACCTAGGCAAACGGCAGGTCTTACAGGCATACTGGCTAAGGCTAGTTACTGATTAATATGAAAATGATGTCTCCCTGTCTCCCCCCCAAACTAGTCAAACATGAAATCTCACAGGCATACTAGCTATGTCGAGGGACCAATGAATATGAAAATATTGGGGGTGACGTGTCCCTGTCTCCCCCCCAAACCTTCGCGCATGCCTGTCCCTCACATGTGTCCTGCTCTGTGCCCCCCCCCCCCCCTCAGGTGGGGGTGTCGGCGCTCCAGGGCCTGAGCCCCTGCGCCTCGGAGGAGGAGGCGCGGCAGATGGAGGAGATCCTGCGGCTGGAGCGGGAGATCGAGCGGCTGCAGAGGCAGCGCGAGGAGGGCGTGTCGCTCCTGTGCGGGACGTCCCGGTCGGAGCTGCAGCAGAGGCGCGCGGCGGAGATCCGGCGGCTGGAGAAGGAGGCGTCCCGCGTGGCCGCCGAGTTCGTGGAGCTGCTGGACTTCGGCGGCCTGGAGCGCTCCGCCTCCAGCGAGGAGAACCTGCACGACTCGCCCGACACCACCGCCCCGCTCGCCGAGGAGGAGGTGGACGAGGGCTTCCACGCGGAGGAGGAGGGTGTGCCCCTGCCCGACTTCCCCCCCCCGGCGCCCCCCCTGGACCAGGACATCTTCGCGGACCTGCCCCCTCCCCCGCCCGTCTTCACAGAGGGGGTGGTGTGCACCTCCTCGCCCGTACACCCCCCCATGGCCCCTGTCCCGCCCCCGCCCCCGGCCCCGCCCCTCATCGTGGGGGTAGGAGGAGGAGGAGGGTGGGGCGACGTCGCGGGCCGGGCCGGGTCCGGGAGCCTGCCCGACTCTGAGGAGCCCATCTACAGCACGCCGCTGGACGTGGAGTCGGACTACGACCAGGACGAGCTGGAGGAGGCGCTGGGCAGCTCCGGCGACGGTCACGTGACCGACGGGAAGGCCCAGCGCAAGTCCACCTGCACCTACAACAGCCTGGACTCGTACCGCGGCAGCTCCGACTCCGTAAGTCACGGACACCCCCCCCAGCCCCCCCCACCCCCCGCCCCCCCCCGCGCTTTCGCGGATCCCTGTAACAGCGACGCCATTGCGCCTTTTCGCCCGTCTCTGAGCTCAAGTGGCGGTTTTGCTTACCGTGTTTAAACACCACCTTCCGTGAGTCGCTTTTGGCTAAAAGCGCCCGCTAGCACTTAGCACGCTACGCGCTCACGCTGTCAGAATTTTAACGAGAGGTCGACTCCCGATAACGCCCCCCCCCCCCCCCCCTTACCCCCTTTCCCACGGTGGTAACACTCATTGCCCTGCATTCTGCACCGTCCTGGGTGCGAGGTTTTAGTCCCCTGCCCCCCTCCCCTCCCAAACATACCAGCGTACGGTCTCTGACTCCAGCGCTGGCACCGTTAGCATCGCGTGAATCATTCCCCACATTCCCGCTGGGCTGTGGACTCTGCGGTACTGATTAACTCTGTCCCGCTCTGCTGTTTCCTCGTCCGAAAGGCGCTTTCTCAGGTTGTGGATTTTTCCCGAATCAAGCCTTGTGCAGGACGTGCCTTGGTGGGACGCCCCCCTTTTGCACTCGCGTTGTTTTGGCTCGGCCTGCGTGACAAAACTATTAATTAGCTTGTCATGTTTAAGCACATGCTCTATGCTATATGGCTAGAACCTTCTGTGCAACTGGAAATGAGATTTTTCGGAGACGGTGGGTAAAAATGTGAATTTGAATTGCCAGAGAAGATGTTCGGTTTGACGCGTCAATCCCTCAAAGTCAAATATATTTATGCGATAAATGTAGCCACCGCTAATATATTTCCATGCGTGTGTTTTGCACACAGAGCTACTGAAGATGTCTCCGCAGCAGCGTGGGTCTAGTGAGGTTTTTTTAGCAGTCGATGTTGGTTTTTTTGTCCGTACAACTCTTGAGTCCATTCCCAGATTCTGTCAATCGCACAAAAGCTGTGGGAAACGCTGGGAAAACGTGTCGATTCAGCACCGTGTGAGAGAAAGCCAGGCTCATCCAGTGAGAGAGAAAGCCAGGCTCATCCAGTGAGAGAGAAAGCCAAGCTCATCGAGTGTGAGAGAAAGCCAGGCTCATCCAGTGAGAGAGAAAGCCAGGCTCATCCAGTGAGAGAGAAAGCCAGGCTCATCCAGTGAGAGAGAAAGCCAGGCTCATCCAGTGAGAGAGAAAGCCAGGCTCATCCAGTGAGAGAGAAAGCCAGGCTCATCCAGTGAGAGAGAAAGCCAGGCTCATCCAGTGAGAGAGAAAGCCAGGCTCATCCAGTGAGAGAGAAAGCCAAGCTCATCGAGTGTGAGAGAAAGCCAGGCTCATCCAGTGAGAGAGAAAGCCAGGCTCATCCAGTGAGAGAGAAAGCCAGGCTCATCCAGTGAGAGAGAAAGCCAGGCTCATCCAGTGAGAGAGAAAGCCAGGCTCATCCAGTGAGAGAGAAAGCCAGGCTCATCCAGTGAGAGAGAAAGCCAGGCTCATCCAGTGAGAGAGAAAGCCAGGCTCATCCAGTGAGAGAGAAAGCCAGGCTCATCCAGTGAGAGAGAAAGCCAGGCTCATCCAGTGAGAGAGAAAGCCAGGCTCATCCAGTGAGAGAGAAAGCCAGGCTCATCCAGTGAGAGAGAAAGCCAGGCTCATCCAGTGAGAGAGAAAGCCAGGCTCATCCAGTGAGAGAGAAAGTCAGGCTCATCCAGTGAGAGAGAAAGCCAGGCTCATTGAGTGAGAGAGAAAGCCAGGCTCATCCAGTGAGAGAGAAAGCCAGGCTCATCCAGTGAGAGAGAAAGCCAGGCTCATCCAATGAGAGAGAAAGCCAGGCTCATCCAGTGAGAGAGAAAGCCAGGCTCATCCAGTGAGAGAGAAAGCCAGGCTCATCCAGTGAGAGAGAAAGCCAGGCTCATCCAGTGAGAGAGAAAGCCAGGCTCATCCAGTGAGAGAGAAAGCCAGGCTCATCCAGTGAGAGAGAAAGCCAGGCTCATCCAGTGAGAGAGAAAGCCAGGCTCATCCAGTGAGAGAGAAAGCCAGGCTCATCCAGTGAGAGAGAAAGCCAGGCTCATTGAGTGAGAGAGAAAGCCAGGCTCATCCAGTGAGAGAGAAAGCCAGGCTCATCCAGTGAGAGAGAAAGCCAGGCTCATCCAATGAGAGAGAAAGCCAGGCTCATCCAGTGAGAGAGAAAGCCAGGCTCATCCAGTGAGAGAGAAAGCCAGGCTCATCCAGTGAGAGAGAAAGCCAGGCTCATCCAGTGAGAGAGAAAGCCAGGCTCATCCAGTGAGAGAGAAAGCCAGGCTCATCCAGTGAGAGAGAAAGCCAGGCTCATCCAGTGAGAGAGAAAGCCAGGCTCGTCAGAGTTAAGCATGGAGGTGGTGGGGAGTTTTTTTCTGGACCTCCATCTTCCTGTTCCAGTCCGATGAGACACACACATGGCCGACTTGTTTAGTCTCAGGCTTCCTGCACACGTGTTCCGCTGGAACAGCAGAGAGCAGAATCAGACTGAAACCACAAGGGGAATATCCACAAGCCGGCTACGCTCCTGAGCTCTGTCCAAAAACATCAGCTCACAACAGCAGGGCTTGAGTTCAGATCCCACTGGAGCATGGTTTGTTTTGGGCTCTGAAATCTGTGATTTACTTTGTATTGGCCCTGGCCCCTGCTACGCCGCTGACTGTGCTCACAGTAATGGGCTGTGCGGATTGATTGCCACTGTGATAACTGGATGTGAGCCAGTGCTGCCTAAAACTCTTAATTCTTTGGTCACACATTCTCGTCTCAGTGGTACAAACGGAGTATTTCTGCCAAAGTCAAGGTCCTTTTTTTCCGTTAGAAGCTGTGTTTACAGTCGGCAGCACCAAAAGCCTACACCATGAACCACGAGTCCCCTGCCTTGTAATCAGAGAGTTGAAAAACTGATCTGATGCCAAACAAAGCATCAGATCTACAGCTGATTTGAATTTTTAAAAAATGTAGGCACCAGAATGTTCAAAATGTTGTTCAGAACATATTTAATAGCATGGTACGTGTGGGGAGGGAAATTACTTGTGCAAAAGGAATGAAAAAGAAAGAGAGTTTTCCGGTTTACTCTACGGTTTTTGTCTTGAACAGTTTATCGACAGCGACGATGAGAACGACGGCTACGTGGACACGGACGAGGAGGTGTCCAACGGGCGCGCCAACGCGCTCAACGGGAGCGGGCCGCCCTACTTCCACAGCTACCTGTACATGAAGGGTGAGAGAGAGACCTCCGCAGCACTGCCACAGACACGGCAATGCTTCAAGTGTCACATTTATGTGATCCTGTCACAGACACGGCAATGCTTCAAGTGTCACGTTTATGTGATCCTCTCACAGACACGGCAATGCTTCAAGTGTCACATTTATGTGATCCTCTCACAGACACGGCAATGCTTCAAGTGTCACATTTATGTGATCCTGTCACAGACACGGCAATGCTTCAAGTGTGCAGGATCACCAATATGTGATTAGAATGTTCTGAACGGAACATTCCGATGTTGATGTAACAATCGCTGCTGGTGACCGGAAGCGACGGAGTTCTAGAACACTGACTTAGAATTTTGACAGAGACGTTACAACAAAAAAAATTCTACGGGTTAGTGAGATATTTTGTGCTGACGCGTGCACACGCAGTGTTTGGGCTCACCAATCGCAGCGCTCGATTGCCCGGTCACGTGACAGCTTGACGCGCGATTCGTCGCTCTCTCCCCCAGGCGGTCTGATGAACCCGTGGCGGCGGCGCTGGTGCGTGCTGAAGGACGAGACCTTCCTGTGGTTCCGGGCGAAGCAGGAGTCGCTGAAGTCCGGCTGGCTGTACAAGAAGGGCGGCGGCATGTCCACGCTGTCGCGGCGCAACTGGAAGATGCGCTGGTTCGTCCTGCGCGAGGCCAAGCTCATGTACTTCGAGAACGACAGCGAGGAGAAGCTCAAGGGCACCATAGACGTCCGCGCCGCCAAGTGAGAGCGAGCGCCGTCCGTCCGCGGGGTCTCGCGTTTAAAAAAGGGTTTCGTGCGTCGGTCCCGCTTCCGGGACGTCCCGTTAAAGCGGTTTCCTTCTGGGTCTGTCCGCAGGGAAATCGTGGACAACCACGAGAAGGAGAACGCGCTGAATATTGTGACGGAGGAGAGGACTTACCAAGTGTTTGCGGAGTCCCCGGAAGATGCCAGGTACATTTCTGCAGTTTATGAATCACAAAGTGACTCATCTAGTTTACCAGCCTTTAATTTATTTATATTTCTAATTTATGGTATAAATTTCAAATTTATGTCTTTAGAAATGTATGTGCTTCAAGAATCTCTGGACATGTTATTTTATGAGGGGTGAGGGAAATGGTTGAATAAGTTGAAGATTGTTCAGAGGTGACAAATGCCCTGTGCAAACATTCCCCCTGGTGGAAGGCCATGGTACTACACTGACCGAGGTCTGCTCTCCTGTGCTGGAATGTGTGCATTGTGCCCGTTGTTTACTCTCCCTGTTCTGTTTGCGCAGTGGATGGTTCAACGTGCTGAGTCGGGTCCACAGCGCCACCCCTGAGCAGCTGCTGGAGATGCAGCACGAGCAGGCCAACCCCAAAAACGCAGTGGTCAGTGTCACCTCGTCTCAAGACTACGTTTCCGTGGTGAAGGCAGACCAGGTCTTTTTAAAAACACCTCACCTCCTCCTTATTGCCTTCCAACAGGGAACGCTGGACGTTGGGCTGATCGACTCCGTCTGTGCTTCGGATAATCCAGACAGGTAAGATCTACTCATTTGTGGAGACTCCAAAAGTTACCTTAATAGAAATGTGGTTTGACCTTTTATCATAAATGTACCTTTGCATCGCATTGTTGGAAGTCCATGCACAAATTTGCCTGCATCGTTTTTTGGGACTATCCGAATTCTCTCTCAGACCAAAGCATGATTGGTTAGCTTGTTTCCATGGGTGTAATGTGACCAATGCTCTCGCAGGCCCAACTCCTTCGTGATCATCACGGCCAATCGGGTGATCCACTGCAACACGGACCTGCCCGAGGAGATGCACCACTGGATCAGCCTGCTCCAGAGGCCCAAGGGCGACTCCAGGGTGGACGGGCAGGAGTTCCTGGTCAGAGGTGAGTGTTTCGTGTGCTCTCGTGTGATAGGCTGCCTCGTGTTGAATTCTCGCTGTGATAGGCTGCCTCATGTTGAATTCTCGCTGTGATAGGCTGCCTCATATTGAATCCTTGCCTTGATAGGCTGCCTCATATTGAATCCTTGCTGTGATAGGCTGCCTCATGTTGAATTCTCGCCATGATGGGCTGCCTCATGTTGAATCCTCACTGTGATAGGCTGCCTCATATTGAATTCTTGCCGTGATAGGCTGCCTCATGTAGAATCCTTGCTGTGATAGGCCGACTCATGTTGAATCCTCGCTCTGATAGGCTGGCTGCACAAGGAGATGAAGTCTGGGGGGAAGAGCACCTCCCTGAAGCTGAAGAAGCGCTGGTTCGTCCTGAACAACAACTCGCTGGACTACTACAAGTCCTCGGAGCGCACCGCCTCCAAGCTGGGCACCCTGGTGCTCAACAGCCTCTGCTCCGTGGTGCAGCCCGAGGAGAAGGTCTTCAAAGAGACAGGTGTGTTCCCCCCGTTTGTCAGGAGCTCAGGGTGTGGTCGGGAATCTGGGCTGTGTATCCATGGTGACACAGAGCAGGGTGGGGTAACTGTAATTCTATTACTGTTTTTGTTATGTAGCATTTATTTTCTACATTTCTGCTTAAGAACAATGGCTTCTGCTACTCACTGGACTGGAAAAATGTTAGGATTTGCTTTAGTGGTTGGAAAGTGAAGCTTCATATACCCCAAAAAACGTTGGTCTGAATGTATCACAGTATTTTGCTTTGAGGCTCTTTAGACTCAGTGATTGCCAGAGCTCAGAAGCTCCACCCATTTCATGAGTACCCAAGGCTCCGCCCCCCCACTATTTTAATATTTATATAAATCTTTTTGTTATTTCAGGCTACTGGAACATCATAGTTCACGGGCGCAAGCACTCGTACCGCCTCTACACCAAGATGCTGAACGAAGCCATGCGATGGGCGTCCGCCATACAAGGCGTCATCGACAACAAGGTTCCCATAGAAACGCCCACCCAGCAGCTGATCCGGGACATTAAGGTACGCTCGCCCCGGGCCCGGGCCGCCCTGTCCTCGTGTTCCGTGTTCCACATTCCGCGTTCCGCGCTCAGTGTTCCGTGTTCCGCGTTCAGTGTTCCGTGTTCCGTGTTCCGTGTTCTGTGTTCCGCGTTCCGCCAGGCAGAGGGCCTTCACACTGAACGCCGTCTTCTCCTCATAGGCTCGCGGCGTGTCAGACGCGGCGGCTTCGTTTCCGCCAAGGAAGCGTGCGCCGCTACCGGCTCTGTTTTGGGCCAGAGACGCACACTGTAGTTGAGAGGGAGAGAGAGAGAGAGAGAGAGAGAGAGACAGAGAGGTACTGGAGGCCTCGCTCGCTCTGTGTGGCTTGTGGACAGCAAAACCTCTCCAATCCTCTCCAATCCTGTTGTTTTATTTTTGTTGTTTTTCAGTAAAGACTCTCTTGCATCTCTTCTCTATGTTTTCAAGGTCTTTAACGGTGTGTGTTTTTTAGTGTGCTGTGGCTCTTCATACCTTTTGGTAGTGATTCCTTTTTTAGAGTTTCTGTTGGATTTCGATGAGATATTGTCATGTAAATTGCAAGCTATTGTTATTACGTGTTTACATTGGGGAGACACACACACAATGTAAAGTCATTTCTGTAGCTTTTGTGGATTTCAACTGGGGAACTGAAACCTGGTTCCTTAACCACAACAGCACACTTGTTGCTTATCATGTGCTTATCATAGTTCCTCCACTGAAATAGGTCAACATCGTTTCTCCCTGGTGTGGTCTGTTCCTCTCATGGTTTCCATTCTGACTTTGTTTGACGATGGTTATCTCTTCCTCTGTGTGAAAGGCCTGCTCGTGTTTGTGCAGGAACACTCCCGTGTTCGAGACACATGGGGCATGAGCCTGAACGGGCGAGGGATTTGCGTGACCCCTGACCTTTCCCCTGTGCCCCCCCTGCAGGAGAACAGCCTGAACCCGGAGGCAGTGGAGCAGACGTATCGGAGGAACCCCATCCTCAGATACACCCAGCACCCCCTGCACTCCCCCCTACTGCCCCTGCCCTACGGAGAGGTCAACGTCAACCGTGAGTCACCACCCCCCCCCCCCCCCTCTCCCCACCACCAGCCCGGCCTACAACCCCACCACTGCAGGGACACACCACACCTCCAGCTGGAGAAATACTGTCCCTCCTGTTCCCCTTTCTCCTTTCCCTTTTCCTTTTTCTCTGTGTAGAATCCTCTTTTTCTCTTTCTTTCTCTCACTCTCACACTCTCTCTTTCTGACTTATGCCGAATTCTGTCTGTTTCACTTTCAGTTTGCTTTATTGCTACATCAGAATGACTTGTAAAAAACAGCAATCTAAAGAGTAAGGCTAAGTTTTAGTCCTGCTTCCGCTTTCTTTGCCCCTGAGTAGAATTGTTTTTAGACCGCAAAACTGCATATATTAATATCTCTCTCTCCTCTCTCCCTCTTTCTTTCCCCCTTCTCTCTCTCTCTCTGTTCTGCAGTCCAAAAAGAGAAGGGCTATGCCAGCCTGCAGGACGAGGCGGTGAGGATGTTTAACTCCCTGCAGGAGATGGAGGCGGTGTCCGACCCCGTGCCCATCATCCAGGGCATCCTGCAGACGTGCCAGGACCTGCGGGCGCTGCGTGACGAGGTCTACTGTCAGCTGATCAAACAGACCAATCACGTCCCGCAGCCCAACAGCTCGGCCAATCGCGCGCACTGGCACCTGCTCACCTGCATGAGCTGCACCTTCCTGCCCAGCCGAGCCATCCTGCGCTACCTCAAGTTCCACCTCAAGAGGTATACGCTCGCTCCCATCATGCACCTCTTTCTGTCAGATGGATGGGCACCCATCAAACCAATTTCCAGATGTACAGCATCTGTGTTAACATAGACACTCTTACTTCTGTCTTTGATTAATCAAACTGTACAAGAAAGATATAGAGGCTCTGGAAAAGGTTCAAAGAAGGGCAACTAAATTGGTTCCTATTATGAAAGATAAAAGTCATGAGGGAAGACTTAAGATGCTTAATCTCTTCAAGCTTAGTAAAAGGGGACTTTTGATTGAGGCTTTTAAATTCATAAAAGTGGTTTAAAAAAGTGAACTAAAAGAGTTTCTTCAGGTTGAGTTCTCTCAGTAGAATGAGGGGACATAAATATAAATGAGCAAAAGGTAAATTCCGCTCAGACATTAGAAAGTATTTCTTCACACAGAGAGTAGTTGCAGTGTGTAATAGCTTGCCGAGTCGATGCAGAAATTCTGGGGACTTTTCATGACCAGGCTTGATACGGTGCTAGATGCTATCTAGTTTGTAGGTAAATTATGAGCACAAGGTACACTTTAGTGGTAGGAAAATGGTGAGCATTGTTGGGCTGAATGGCCTGCTATCCTCATTATGTTATGTTATCTCATGTTATGTCATGTCATGTCATGTACCCCCATGATTAATTGTACATCTTTCGTGTGATTGGCCAGGGTCAGGGAGCAGTTTTCTGGGACGGAGATAGAAAAGTACGCCCACTTCATTGGTGAATCGCTGAAGAGGACCAAGTCCAGGGAGTATGTTCCCTCTCAGGAAGAGATCGCCGCCCTGCTGACCCGGCAGGAGATGACCACGACGGTTTACTGCCACGGAGGAGGGTCCTGCAAAATCTCCATCAACTCACACACCACCGCTGGGGAGGTACGTGCCAGTGTCCAGCCCCCCCATCCCCTATCCCCTAACCCCTATTCCCTATTACCCATCCTCCATCCCCTATCCCCTGTCCCCTATCACACACACCACCGCTGGGGAGGTACGTGCCAGTGTCCAGCCCCCCCATCCCCCATCCCCTATCCCCTGTCACACTCATCCAGCTGTTCAACAAATCCAGCATGTTCCAGTTCCTGAGAACACTCAGCTTTGTTTGCTATCAGTTCCAAAAAAACAGGCAAAATTTTTATTTATGGACGACTTATTTATTTATAGACAGCCAAAATATCAGCCAATGTTTGACAGAACCAGATAGTCAGAGTAATCATTCTAGATTAATTCATAAAACTCTGTGGCATCTTTGTAGGAAACATATGCACCAAATTAAAGAAGTATTTTCACCCCTCAAAACAAAAAAAATTATTTATAAAAAATAATTTAAAAAAATAAAATGAAACATAGAGGTTTTGTTTTTTGAAACCCGACTAGTTCACCTTTTCACACCTTTGACATTGCCGTGCCCAGTCTAAATTCTTAAGTGTTCAACATGCTTGTGATACCATTACCCTCACAATACTGGCATAGAAATGCAAACCATAATAATCCCTCTTTCAACGACTCACCCTAACTGCCATCTATTCACCTTCCACCAACCCCCCCACCCCCTCCACTCCATTCAGCTGATCTCCTGCTGCCCTCTCTTTCTAATGTAAATTTATCTTTATGTTATATATAAATATATTGCTTTCTAATGTAAGTGCAGTCCTGCTGCTAATCAAGACAACCCATGTGACTAGTTACCCTCCTACCCCTCCTCCTCCTGCATTGACACCCATTTTATTTGCCAGTCGGGATTTTATAAAGCCACAAAATGGTGATATCTTTTTAAAATGTGTCACTGCTGTTAGGAGGAGTCACCTTTTCTATGTTTTGATATCAAATAGAGACATATACACAAATCTCTAAAATGAAAGGGATCGGATAGTGATGTTCTTTTATTTGGAGATATGTAGGAAAATATATATTTCATACCTCGTGTTATAAAAGAGGACATGCTGGGGAAAGCAAAAGTCTCCATATTGTGCTGTTCTTGGTGGGCGTAGCTGCAATTCCACATACGCCACGGCGAGCCCTCTTTTGTCTCGGTCACACACGTTTGCATATTTATGAAATGACAGGTCTGTGCTGTGTGTAAACACGCTCCAGAGTGTCACCACACCCTCCCGTTCCTCAGCCTTCCTGGCTTCGGGAGATCGCCCGCCACTTCCTCCAACAGCCAAGACACGGCTGAAACTCCCATGTGACCCGTGGGCCCTGTATCGCAAAGCAGGGTGACTGAGTTAGCGGAATAAACACACTAAAGTAAATAGCCGGAACCCTCCCAAATCTAGAACAAGAGCTGTTCCGGGTTTTATTCTGTGCAGTTATCCAGCTGACTCAGCTAATCCTGCTTTGTGAAACGCCACCCTGAACTGGTTTTCTATTCGTGCAGCTAACCCACGGCGTCCATTTACATTCCCTGTTCAGTCTGTCTGGAGTGGCTGGGCCATGTCAGGCGGCGTTGTCCTGATGTTGTCCCTGCGTTGTCCTGATGTTGTGCTGACGTTGTTCTCCAGGTGGTGGAGAAGCTGATTCGGGGTCTGGCCATGGAGGACAGCAGGAACATGTTCGCCCTCTTCGAGCACAAAAACTGCACTGACCGGGCCGTGGAAAGCCGGGTCATTGTGGCTGATGTCTTGGCCAAGTTCGAGAGGTAGATTATTATTTTTGGGAGTTCAGGCCTGGGTTTTTTTTTGTTGCCCAGTTACATTGTTAAGCATCTTTGTGACAGTGTCTCTTTAAAAAGCACTTTCCAAACAAAGTTGAGGGCGGTAGTATCTTACAAACCCACTGATCACCTGAAGCCTTCGGGTTACCTCTCATTTACCTCTGCAACGTATTCTCAGGACTGCCATTGTACTGTTAGCAGTATATTTCCATTGTGAAAATTTGGGCATCAGTAATCAAATTTTGTGACACGTCATTTAGAAATCGCCTTTAGCAGGTCAAATGGGTACACGTACGCAAATGTGTTCTTTTGTGACTTACCATGGGGCTGTTTAACCAGGCTGGCAGGCAGTGAGGAAGAGGAGGAGGAGGGACAGTGGCGGCTGTATTTCAAACTCTACTGCTTCCTGGATGTGGAGAGTGTTCCTAAGGAAGGGGTGGAGTTTGCCTTCATGTTTGAGCAGGTGAGGTCATCCCTCAGATGTCGGTCTGGTTTAAGAACTGAAATAGCCTTATGTGAAATGCACATAAGTACAATTACAAATAATGCTTTTCTGCTATTATACATTTTACTCAACTGTTGCTTTTTTGTAACCCTCCAATTTGAGTTCAGCATTTGTGTGAATCTGAGTTCATACAAATCCATGAGAAAGCAAAGGCTGAAGACAATTAGGGCTATTTGATAGCCAGGTGAAAGGGATGAGATGTTTGTAAAATGAGAGGCTGAAGTAAACTAATGGTATTAAGGAAGTTTGGAAAATGCAGGTTTTGATGTACAGTACAGCAATGAGAGTGATATGATTGGAGGAGGTAATTCCTTAGATGTTGGATGTACGAGGTCAGGGCTGCCCAACCCTGTTGCTGGAGATCTACCGTCATGTAGGTTTTTACTCCAACCCAAACGAAGCACACCTCATTCAACAGCTAGAGATCTCATTGAGCTGCTCGTTAGTAGCAGCAGGTGTGCCAAATTTGTCTTGAAGTGAAAACCTTACAGGACAGTAGATCTCCAGGAGGACGGCTGGGCAGCCCTGCCACTAGAGCAAGCGCCCAAGGCAGATCTCAGAAAATGCACTAGTCTAGTGTGCAGTAACCATTCAGCTGTGCGTGTGGAGTGTAGATACTTGTAGAGGAGTGTGGACTCATGTAGGGGAGTGTGGACTCTTGTAGGGGAGTGGGGACTCATGTAGGGGGGTGTGGACTCTTGTAGGGGGGTGTGGACTCATGTAGGGGGGTGTGGACTCTTGTAGGGGGGTGTGGACTCATGTAGGGGGGTGTGGACTCGTGTAGGGGAGTGTGGACTCGTGTAGGGGAGTGTGGACTCATGTAGGGGGGTGTAGGGGGGTGTGGACTCTTGTAGGGGAGTGTAGGGGGGTGTGGACTCGTGTAGGGGAGTGTGGACTCGTGTAGGGGAGTGTGGACTCATGTAGGGGAGTGTGGACTCTTGTAGGGGAGTGTAGGGGGGTGTGGACTCGTGTAGGGGAGTGTGGACTCGTGTAGGGGAGTGTGGACTCATGTAGGGGAGTGTAGGGGGGTGTAGGGGGGTGTGGACTCTTGTAGGGGAGTGTAGGGGGGTGTGGACTCGTGTAGGGGGGTGTGGACTCGTGTAGGGGGGTGTGGACTCATGTAGGGGAGTGTGGACTCGTGTAGGGGGGTGTGGACTCGTGTAGGGGGGTGTGGACTCATGTAGGGGAGTGTGGACTCTTGTAGGGGGGTGTGGACTGATGTAGGGGAGTGTAGACTCATGTAGGGGAGTGTGGACTCATGTAGGGGGGTGTGGACTCGTGTAGGGGGGTGTGGACTGATGTAGGGGAGTGTGGACTCATGTAGGGGAGTGTGGACTCATGTAGGGGAGTGTGGACTCTTGTAGGGGGGTGTGGACTCGTGTAGGGGAGTGTGGACTCATGTAGGGGGGTGTGGACTCGTGTAGGGGGGTGTGGACTCATGTAGGGGGGTGTGGACTCGTGTCTTACTCACGGGTTTGTGCTCCACAGGCTCACGAGAGCCTGATCAGCGGCCATTTTCCCGCGCCGGAGGAGACGCTGCAGCACCTGTCGGCCCTGCGGCTGCAGTACCTGCACGGGGACGCGGTGCGGGGCAGCTGGAGCCTGGACCACATCTACCCCGTGGGGCGCCTGCGCGCCCGCATCCTGCAGTCCACCAAGGCGGGCGGGGCGGTGGGCGCGATGGCGGGCTCGGGGGCGGGGCCGGGGGCGGGCCCGGGGGCGGGCCCGGGGGCCGGCCACACCCTGGAGCGGCGGAGGACCAGCTTCCTGGACGGCACGCTGAGGCGGAGCTTCAAGACGGGCTCCGTGCGGAGGCAGCGGGCGGAGGAGGAGCAGATGCTGGAGATGTGGGTGAAGGAGGAGACGTCGGCCACCCGCGCCAGCGTCCTGGAGAAGTGGGGCCGCCTGCAGGGCCTGCCCCAGCACCAGGCCATGCTCAAGTACATGGCCGTCGTCAAGGAGTGGCCCGGTTACGGGTCCACCCTCTTCGACGTGGAGGTGAGGGGCGGAGCTCTTGGGACAGTGGTCACACACCGCACACACTCAGAAATAAATGTGCAGGTATATTTGTTGTTCTTTAGGGAACAACAATTTGCTAGATGTACCCTGAAAGTACAATAATGTTCTATTTGGGCAATGAGAAGTACAATTTCCAAGGAAAAAAAAAGCACAAATGAATTATGTATTGTTAGCTAGGGGGTACAATTTTATGTATGTATAGGGTACCACTCCAGCGACAAGCGTTTTTACGTTTATAGGCACTTCTTAATTCGTGAAAAACATACATATGATGCACCCACTTGTCTCAAAATATAAGCCAGCTGATGGGAATATCAGTGTTTGGACAGGACAGACATGCCCTATGATGCATAGCAAAAGATTGGAGACTACATGTTCTGCATATAGCCTAAAGCAAATTAAATCCAAATGCGTCCAATTAAAACTCTGAAGGGTTAAAGTATTTGCGTATCAGTTTGCATTATAAAAACCATGGAGTTCCAAATTTACATTCCGATTGGGGAGTTTTTCTCTTTCACCTCTGTTGCCCTCTTTGTGCAGGTTCAGGCCTGGGTTTCGCCCAATTTTCTCTTCCGGCTCTTCGTTTCCGCCATAAAAACGTCTTTGTAGCGGTGTCTCTGTGAATAAAATTGAATTGAATTGAAAAATCGGCGAACTCGAGTTCTGGTAGCGTCCTGCTAACTTAAGGCACTCGCCAAGTTTTATCGTCGTTCTTGCACATTTTGGTGCCCGTCAAGAAAGTCGGTTAAAATGGTGAACCCAGACAGCTTGGACTAGGCAGCTGGTGGGAGATCTCACCAGGGCCGCCTTCGGGAGGGGGGGGGGGGGGGCTGATTGGGGGGGGGGGGGGGGGGGGCAACCAGGTACATTTTCCTGGGCCCTGGAGGAGGTGGGGGGCCAATGGTCTAAGAAAAAGTTGTATGAAGTTGTATGCTGTGTAAAAGTTGTGTAAGTCGCTCTGGATAAGAGCATCTGCTAAATGCCTGTAATACAATGTAATATTATTGTGACATTGGGAATTTGCTCCCAGGATGTGACCGTGTCTTATTTCCCCTCAGTGTAAGGAAGGGGGGTTCACTCGGGATGTGACTGTGCCTTATTTTCCCCGCAGTGTAAGGAAGGGGGGTTCCCCCACGACCTGTGGCTGGGCGTGAGTGCGGAGAACGTGTCCGTGTACAAGCGGGGGGAGCCCCGACCCCTGGAGACCTTCCCCTACGAGCACATCGTCTTCTTCGGGGCGCCTCAGGCCAGCACCTTCAAGATAACCGTGGATGAGAGAGAGCTGTGCTTCGAGACCCCACTGGTAGAGCCACATACCTGCATCACTATCCCATAATACCCGCTACAGCACACCTTAGTCACGCTGATTTAGACTGTGAGATAATATTAAACTGAAATGCACTCTTTTACAATGTTTTCTTGTACATTAGTAGCAAATGTGAGTATCCAGCATGGCTGTAGTGTGTGTTTGACTCTGGATGTCATCGTGACGCAAAATGGCGGCTGAAACAGGTGCTTTTTGTCATTGCAGGTCGGCGAGATCACCAAGATCATGAAAGCCTACATCAACATGATCGTGAAGAAGCGATGCAGCGTGAGATCCGTGTCCAGCTGCGGCAGCAACTGGATCAGATGATGGCCACGGGCCAATCGGCACGCAGTTCCCTCACAGTAGGGGGGCGGGGCCCAGTGTGGGCAGGAAGGAATTCTGCTGACGACAGCAGCCAGTCGGGACGAAGCTTAGATGTCGGTCAGATGACGTCACAGCCTGATAGAGGGCAACGCTTGCCGTGTTGGAGAAAATTACTGATGGATGTAAAACTTCAGCCAGAGCAAAAAAACTCCTACTGTGTCTCTCGGCAGGTGCTGCCAGACAACAGTACAGTAAACTCCTGCATAACCGCTTCCCACGTAAGCAGCCAACCGGATTATCCAGCGGCCTCCAGTCAAATTTTAACGCCAGTGTCTAACGGAGACTGACGACCTGGTGAAGTGCCGACGTTTACCTGAGTGCAGCGCGTTAACAACGCAGCGGCCGACACCTGTGGTCTCACACCTGTGTGAGCCGCCGGACCTCCTCTGCCGTGCGCAATCAATGGTCTACGTTCACCCCGATCAGAAAACAAGGGGGAGAGAAATAAGAACAAAACATTTCATTGAGTGAATTCATATCTGCACATTCGCATTTTTACATTGTGTCAGCTGAAAGTGCTTATTTAAATTTAAGTTTTTGCCGCTTTGTCTGATCTTTGAGGTATCCGCCTTCCCGGTTGGTTCCAGTGGGGTTGGTTGTGTGGGAGGTTACTGTACTGATTCCACGCCCATTCATTGCTTACGTATGTTTACGCTTCTCAGATGGAGGACAAGAGCTTGATGCTCCTGATCTCCCCCCGATTTACCTGTACTGCCAAAACCTCAAGCAAACGGCTCCCTGCTTTAGCCTGTTACGCTAACGTTATGCCAAAAGCAAGCCCCGCTCGCCAGTCAGTCCTTGATGTTTATCGCTTGTTTATAGTGACACGGGTGTGTCTCGCGTGCAGGGACACACTTCTGAATTCAGGCTGTAAACATCAGGCTCTCTCATTGGCTGCCACAGAACGGCCTGTCTCTCCTTATCGAGTGGAGCTGTGGACGGGACACGTCGACAGGGACGGACTAGCGGCTGTGTACTTGCCAAGCCTTTCCAGACAAGTGCATATGCTATCTCAGCTTCGGATGGATTTGTTTGTTGTTTGTGTTTTTTTTTTAACGCAATTTACCCATCTGTTGTGACAGTAATCCATATACCATTTAATAATACTCTTCCCTTTTTTTGTACAGCACACACCATATACAGTACACTGGACCTCATCTTACTTTTATATTCAGCATATATAGTCTGTACAGATGGACAAGCTATTTTATTCAGTATGATTCCAATAGTATTTCAATGACAGAGAATACAATAGAAAAGAAAAAGGTCACGTTTAATTTTGTTTCTTCTCTTTGTATATCTGTTAAAAAATAAGACTGACTTATTCAGGTTTAGGTCTTTTGGATGTGGAGAGCAATATAACACCTTGGATCCACAACTGGAAGCCACCATTTCCATCCCTCTAAGTCTTGATGCCTTAAACAGTCTCGCTGCTTCTGAATCCTACTTGGCATTCCTCTGTCACCTTGGTTCTGTCACTGGAGTACAGCACAGTACGAAAGTACGGACAGGTCTTCCTGGAAGTGGATGAACCTTTAAACCAATATGCCTCTGTTGCCATGCGCCAGTAACAGATGTGGACATTTAACGTGCCCATTCCACAGTAACTAGGTCTCTGTACTACTGAAGGGCCTGGTCACCTGTGTGGTGTGAAAATAGCAAAAAAATGATTTAAAAAACGCCCCTTTATCTAAAGAGTACTGTGTAATTTGCTATAAAAAATATGCAACATTTTATGAGTGTTAATACAGGTTTTGTGATGGTTTCGAGTCTGTGGACGGTTGGGTTGGGGGGCGGGGGTGGAGGGTAGGGGGAAGTGTTGTTGGTAAACAAGTGTGTAGCTGAGTACTTCTGTTTCAGGGGTATAATTTAAGTGAGTTTTAACCAAGGAAATGTGTGTATGCCGGGTCTGGGGAGGGTGGGGTATTTATTCCGTTTCTTGTGACAATTAAGATGCAAGGAAAGGTGTTTTGAGGGAGGGGGGGGATCACGGCACCCTTTGAGCAGAGAATGGGAAGACTGTTCACCTGCGGCTGACGGCGATCGATCGCGCAGCGCGAAGTCGCGCGCAAACGGCGACGCTGCGCCTCGCTCGCGCCGCTGTGGCTTTCTCGAGCGTGTCTGGGTATTGGCAGGACGTCTCGAACTCACGCACAGCACCTCCAGTGCTTTCCCCTCGCGACCGTTACTTCGAGGCCCGTGGAGAGCTGCTGGCAGCGACAACCACGGCCAGAATGTACTCGTATATTGTTACTGTTATTAAAATGTGTGCTTGTTTAATTAATAGGAGAAAATGGTTTTCTTTTCTTGTTTTTGTAACTGGCTTTACAAAATGCTTTAATAAATTATTGGAGTTAATCAATGGAGTTATTTTGCTTGCTTGTTCCCACCAAGGAAAATTATGATATTGGGGTCACTGCATCCCTGGAAGCATCAACGGATATGAATTAGTTGATATGGCTCAAACATGGCCAGAAACTTGACAATTGACCCACTAATATAGGAATCAAATTGTAAAGAGTGCAGAATTATTAATATGCTTATTGTATGTGCTTATATTAAAATGCTTGGCACTAGAGGGGGTGCAAGAGCTTAGTAGCTTTGAATTCTAGTTTACGTGAACGTCTTTAAACCTTACGAAAATGACGGCTTCCTTTACCTTATGCCAAAAACCCCTCTTTATAAGTATAGGGTCTTATCACAAGGTTATGAGGATATGGGTGTATTTCGCATGCATGGACACTGTTTGAGTTGATGTCTCAAAAATCAACCTTGTTGCTTGAGTGACAAAGAGTTTTTGTTTTGCCTATGGTTTTTGTTCTTTTGGAAACCTCAACCACGCAACTGTGCGTCAGTGATATAAATAAGCCCGAAAATATTCAAGCTTTGTTGAACTACAGGATCATGACAGCAATTAAATAATTACGCCTACGCGCCACTGGCGTCAAACGCTGCGCAGCTACATACTACAGGAGCAAAACATCTGTTGCGCATGTCACGTGACAATTACTCTGTCTTCCATTGGTTGCTGCTGAGTCAGTTGGGAAGTGAGAAAGTTTCGCATTGATTTGTTAGGTGGAAGCTCGGTTAGCGACACTTTTGGGTTGATATCAGCGAGCTTGCGTTCCGGCGCAATTTGTAGGAACTTAACGTTTTGTGGAGCTAAAAGACACTTCACTGGAGCAGTGACAAGCTTGAGAAACATAATAATTTTGGCAAACATGGTTCAACTGCGAATTTTTATCCCGTATGTTCTCGTCATCGTTTTAAGCTTGACAGCCGTGTTCGCCCAGACAACTGCACCAGCTAAAGCAAGTAAGTTACCTGTTAATTCTTCCTAATAAACTTGGACAAGACGTGACAGTACTAGATCATCATTTTCTCCGATAAGTAGTAGTATTTTGTCGATGTTTATTTTGCTTAGTTCGTACTAAGATACTGTGTAACGGCACGGATCGCTCCAGATAACGCAGATGAAGACAAACCTGTTATTCAAGGTTGATCCTGAGCTAACTTTAGTCACCCAGCTAAAGTTAACTACTAGGAAACCATAGATTTTAACGTTGTAACAATTTGGGGGCTAAAATATGGATAAACCTAACTGGACCAGGACACCAGTCCGCGCGGCACTGAAGTGTGTTTGTTTTCAGTTTGACTGTACACCGTAGTTACCCCACGAGGTTAAACTAACTGATACCTAGCTGACGGTAAATTTCCACCATCGGTGATGGCAGTAGCTCTGTGTGTTGACAAGGCGAACAGCCACCAATGATTGAAGTTTGCCAAACTGACTACAAATGTGGTTCTACGAAGTTCGGTCAGCAAATTCGTTCGCCAGGCCGAAGAAATAATTCTCGAAAATGGCGTCCAAAAATGGTAACTTAACGTTAAGGAAATTATCCCTTCAGTCGGTGGCCGGCTAATTCGTCCCACAAATAAATTTTGTCGAGCTAAATTAGCGAGTCTAAAATACGTTTAGCAGTCGTGTTCTTCAATGATCTCTTTTTTTCCTTCTTTTTACCAATTGAGTCATTCTGAATGAGAAAGTTTTCATTTGCCGTAGATGTTTTGAGTGGTCCTTGTTGTTTCAAATGTAATCACTAATCATACCAAATACGGCTAGACTCGTGAACTTATTACGTGGCTCATTGGTCTAATTTACAAAGAGGATACGTTTTTCTATTTGGGTCAGTTTCTGTGTCATGCGTGTGTTAATACTCGTGTTATAATAGTCCATTGTTCAACACACACAGTCAAACAAACCACAGTGAATAATGTCATGTAGACGAAATTTGACGATAAAGAAAAATCAGCGGTCATAATTGGCAATAAAATACACATTTTTACTTGCACTAGTGTGCAATGATAATAATTAACGATAACAACAATAATAATAACAATAATAAAGAACAAGAAGAAAGTATTTTACGGATAATTGTGAAAACTTGTTTTTATTTCTTAGTATTCGTTATTTGGCCAGATTTTCAGAGATTTTAGTCACAATTTATCTGACTTTTACAGGGCTTTTTACAGTACTTTTTCCAACCCCCCTTTTCCACTAAATAACATTTCATTTGAAAGATTATGTGTGCTAAGACTTCCAACAAACAGATTCTGTATTCTTGCCACAGGAATGAAGAGCAGCGGGTTGGTTGTTGTTCCCCTTTCAGGCATAGGCACGAGCCTGTTTTTACATGTAAAGCTTGAGAGTGAAAGATAATATGTTGGGCACAGAACATCTTGTTTTTTCCGATTAAGACGTATTGCCCTTAATTCACAGGAGATTCAAGGTCATGTTACTGCACTGACTGTGTTCAACGAAGAGTCTGATCGCAGTTAGAATGTCTGGCAGCCATTTGCAGAAACTGGATGTTCTCATGTCCCCTGAAGGGTTAATTGTACAATAGCGTCTGCATCTCAAGTAGTTCTGAGGTATGCAGAAAATAGACATACACCTGCATTGCACAAGAATATTGAAAAAAGGGCCATCTTGTTAATTTGCAGTATCAGTGATTTCACTTTGAAACAGATTTATTTGAAATGGGTTTCCATGAAAGTCGAGAAGACTTAATTTGAAATTATCTATTTGCAGTATGGCACAGCGTTTGGACTGAATTTGTAAGTAAGTAGATGCAGGTTCAAATCCTCAATGGCTTCAGTAAACAAA
Source organism: Anguilla anguilla (assembly GCF_013347855.1). Taxonomy (NCBI): domain Eukaryota; kingdom Metazoa; phylum Chordata; class Actinopteri; order Anguilliformes; family Anguillidae; genus Anguilla; species Anguilla anguilla. The sequence goes on along the minus strand of NC_049215.1, from coordinate 34,676,744 downwards.
CAAATACATAAAGGCATGGTATGTAAAATATTTGAACTATGCAGTATACATATCACCTTGAAGAATTAAGAATTATAATTTGACCCGCTGAAGTGTCATTGTGAATGTAATGTTCTTGTTTCAAAATGGACTAGTACTCATTTTAAACCAGGTTTGAAATAACAGATGCACAGAGACAAATCCTGAGTTTTTATATGACATCTGACATCAAAACAACGTCAACATCGGCTTTTCTCCCATATCACGGTTTTGCTTGTGCGTTCTTCAACTCAAATCAGAGGCTGGGATTAGAACCGCGTCTCTAGAATCAGATCTGTGCTGCTTGGGTTCCTTGATAGGGTTCCCTGGTAGAGTTCCCTGGTAGGGTTCCTTGGTAGGGTCCCCTGGTAGGGTTCCTTGGTAGGGTTCCTTGGTAAGGTTCCCTGGTAGGGTTCCTTGGTAGGGTTCCCTGGTAGGGTTCCTTGGTAAGGTTACCTGGTAGGGTTCCTTGGTAGGGTCCCCTGGTAGGGTTCCTTGGTAGGGTTCCTTGGTAAGGTTCCCTGGTAGGGTTCCTTGGTAGGGTTCCTTGGTAAGGTTCCCTGGTAGGGTTCCTTGGTGGGGTTCCCTGGTAGGGTTCCCTGGTTGGGTTCCCTGGTCGGGTTCCCTGCTTGGTAGCACTTTGGCTAAAACAGTGTCCCAAACAGCACAGACTGATACTGCTTTAGGACTAGATGACTGATCACAAGAACAAAGCCTTTCCTCTAAGATCAGGATTTTCAACAGGTTGGTCCTTGAATGTACTGAAGGTAGTCCCTGGCCAGGCTTTATATGCAATGACTGTAGATTTAGGAAAATATTTCTAAATATAGAACCTTTTTTAAAGGGTAAACACCAGATATTATTAAAAATGAAGTACGCCAGCCAAATGGAAGACATGGTCCTATTTTATGGTTCACAGTATTGATAAACAATTTTATTGAAATAAAGGCAAGAAATAGAAGATCAAATCGCTTATACTTTTTCCCCCGCTTCCCCTTTTCAATTTTCGGAATGATCACATACATCATATTTTGTGATGTCATAGAGTGAGGAAGTGAGATTCTGTCAGATTGGCTATAGCTAGCCCTTTTTCCATTAAAGAATTGGCCCAGGTCGCTACAACTTGATGCGCATGACAAAGTTATTGCAACAACGCTAATGGGAAACCTGTTAAATCCATATACGATGCTAGACTAATTTGCTCGCTAGAGGTCGATTATGTAGGATCTAATTAGCTAGTTCCATCCATATACATCCATTGATAGAGCTAACACTGTTAGCATTTAGCCCATATTGTCTAATGTCCTTGTACTGGACGCACAGGGACGCGCACAGTTGGTATCAGTCTTTTCATATGAGTCTGGGCAACATGGCTAAAAAGTGAATTTCCCAAAAAAGTTCTCTGTTTTGGGAAGAATCCTCGAAGTCCGAGCGCTTCTGGCTCAAACCTCAATGGCTGTATTGCGCTACTGTATCAGGACCAGCGATTATGTCCTCTACAGACTCGTCAGAGTCGTCTGAGTCACCGATAATGTCCTATGATTCAGAATCTAATAATATTCTAATGCTGTCCATTTCTCTCATCTTTGCAACCAGATGTTACCCATTTCTGTCGTTCTTTCATCCCAAAGGTACAACAGCAGAGCTGTTTGCCTCCCACCTACTGCGTCACTTATCGCACGTCACAGAGTGATTTTCCAGCGTGACTTCAGGTGTTTCTGTCAGGAGTGATCAGTTTGGCAAACAAGTAGCCAAACTAACAACAGTTTCAGCTTAATTTAATGAAAAACCTCTATACTAAAAATACATGCTCTGATTACTTTTGGGGGAGGCAGTTATGTGGTGCTTACCCTTTAAAATCTAACTTTAACCTATATGGTGGGTCCCCTGGATGCCTTTGAGGCTGTGTGGCCGCCCCTGGGTTAGACAAGGTTGTAAAAACTCTGCTCTTCGCTGACTGTCCAAAAGTTTGAGTATGAAGTGGCTGGACACATTTACTGCTTGGCTACAATGCACAGGTTTAAATCCACGAGTCCCAGTTGAACATACTGCTACGGGTAAACAAAGGTTCCAAACAGAAACGCACACAACAGCGACTGGAAGCCGAACGGGCTCTAGTGGGTTTATCCTGCCAACAGTCGTTCATTTTAATCCATTCATTTATTCATTTTATTTATTTACTGAATGTGCGCCACTGGCTGCATTACCAGGGTAAGCAGGAAGTGAGTTTTATTCCGATCCGGAGAAATTGCGAGGTGGAAAAAGTGAGCGTGCTTCAGAGAGAATTCCCGTCGTTGTGACACTCCCAGCTGACTGTTCCGTGCTGTGAATGACGCGCTGCATCTTTTTGAAAATACCTGCGTGTTTCACATACCAAAGCACTTGTGACTGAAAACGGAAGACGGGAAAGGAAAAAAAATGGGATGTGAAATGCTAATGGTGCAGGTCACCCAAGTGGTTACTTTCTTTATTTTTCTGAAAGGTGCAACACCAAGTTAACCAATTGGGTAATGTCCTTTTCTTCATTCATTAGAAATATCTCTATTGATATTCCAGTTCAACAGGTGTAATACAGAAACTGCTTCTCAAGGGCTAACCATTGATAGTACTGTTGAATCTGGTCGCACACAGTAGCTGTATACAGTTTCCTTGTAGCAGGGACATTTTAAAATGTAAACGCAGCCCTCGAGTGTAATGCCACTGTTTAGCTGACCCTGACATTTGTGCTCCTTGTCTCCTGTTTCTTTTTCAGACTGCGAGACGAAGAGCAACACGAGCTGCGAGGCGTGTCTGAAGGATGTGTCGGTGAGCGCCTAACATCACTTTCTTCGTCTTCTTTTTAGATTTTTAAATTCAGAGCTTTAGTGAAAGCTGGGTCATCACTGGGGAGCTCCTCTCTTCAGACTATACCTGGACTAATGAACTATCACCACTCTGCGGGGCACTCCCAATCTGGGATCATTTTTATCACTTAAATCCCTCTACTCTTTTCCTATAGCACCTTCATGTTACACATGTACCTCCTGTGCCACTTTCATGTCACATGTACCTCCATCCAGCACTCATATTGTACTTTGTGTCATTACCTTGATGTTGTAGCTTGTGATGATGCCTCCTAGTTTGACTTAGCATAGGTTAGCTCAGAGTAATGTTCACTGTGTGAACTGGACTTAATGTGTTCGTGGCTATGAATAACTGTTACAAAATGAGTACCTTGTACCTTATTAGATGTGTGTTTTGTAGTTGTTCCAATGACCTTCTGTATGCGCTTATTGCACGTCGCTTTGGATAAAAGCGTCTGGCGAATAAATGTAATCTAATGTAATGGGCGCTCCATGATGAGGAGGTAGTGCAGCGGCGGGAAGGCGGGAAATCTGATGATGTCCGTTAGCAACCCGCGCTGTAGTTTTCCACTGCGCCCTGCCCACCTCGTGGCCTTGTTTAGTGGGGGGGGGGGGACAAAGAGGGCTGCTGTAGAGAAGCGGGAATAATCTCAGGTGACGTGGAGGGAGGTTTTCTTTTTTTCTTTTCTTTTATTTTTGTAATGGGGTTGAGTCTACAGAGGCCCAGCCCTCACCCGTCCTACAGGTTTGGCCAGGTCTGGCTGAGCACAGCCATCTTCTCCCCCTCCGTCTCCTTCCTTATTCCCCACAGCAAGCTGCAGTCTGTCACATGCACTGTGTGCCAGTCCCCTGCTGTTGCATTAAGAGCCATTTGTGTTTGTGGACATCGGCTAGCGTGGATGGCTAATGTTTAGGTCAAATTAACTGTGCTTCTTGTCTGCCGGTTTTTGACACGCACGTTTTCCCATTTTCAGTGTCTGTGGTGCCGGACGACCAAGAAATGCATCAACTACCCCGTGAAGACCATCCTGCCCCCCCACAGCCTGTGCCCGCTGAACGAGGCTCGATGGGGGCTGTGCTGGGGTAAGACCCGGGGTGTAAGGGAGCGCCTGTCCTAAAAACCACTTCATCTGGAATCTGCCTCTCTGGTTACTCCCTAGTTCCAGTTACATATCTGCAGGCTAGCCTTTTGTGTCTGAGGTCCACTGGGATGGACCCTGTTGTTCAACGTCAATAGCCAGTGAGCCCAGGGAACAGTTGGGGGGTTTCCTCTTATTATTATTTATTTCTTTGTTCTTTCTCCCATATAATCATGACGGCTCATTGTGTTTTTCCGTCACAAAAGCAGCCTTGCGCTCAATAAACTGGGCCAGAGCTCCGCCACCACATCAACACTTTTGTTGTTGTTGTTGTTGCAAATTAGCGATATTTTTAGTTTTCGTTTAGAATGCAGCAGCTTGCGTCCTGTGTTGCCAGGCAGGCTGTGACTAAACAGTGCCCTGTTGCCAGGAGTAACTAATCTCGGTGGAATATTAAGGAAATGAAGCGGACTGTAATGAACTAAAGATTTTATATGTTTATGTTTATATGCGTATGTTTGTGTTCACATGTATATCTATGACAATATGTGTACATATACACATACAAATATACAGTGTTCTTTACGTGATTATTTTAAATGATTATTTCTCCTATTAGAAGTGGTTAAAATAATTTTTACATTTTAAAATAATTGTTGAAACTGAATGAATAAATGTGTTTTCTGTATTTTTTTTTGTAATGTCACAGTGAACTTCCAGGCTTTGATCATTGCTATGTCAGTGATCGCCGGGGTGATCATCATCGCCATCCTCATCTGCTGCTTCTGCTGCTGCAAGTGTGAGAATGTCGGGTGAGTGCTCGTGAAAAAGCAGCACCTCCACGAATAGACGTCCCTTTCAATTCGATAAAGTTATGAGCGTATTCAAAACCGCCTTGCAGGGTAAAGTCGAGGGTAAAGAAGAGAGTCTTCATATCTGAACCCTGTGGGAAGTGGAGTCCCACACGGGTCAGTGCTGGGTACTCTGTTTGTCCCTGTTTACATTAATGGAATTAATAAAAGCCTAAGTATCTAAATAATTTACACTTTAGTTACTGTTTAGCAGGTATTTTATCTGCAGTAAATTTTAGCATACTGTACCACTTTCTGGCAGCTACACAGACAATAGAAGTTCTTTGGAAAAAGTACACAGGAGACCTGAGACTAGATTTACTAAGTTTCAATGGGGGAAAAAAAACTTGCCCATATTTACAAAGCCGATACATGTGCACGTGGTATATATTAAATGCGACGGAAGTGGATTAAAAGAGATTACACAAGTTATATTATCTGTTCAAGGTCCATTTTTCACAAATGTTTTCCCCACAGAGTTATGTAAGTAATAGGTTACCAGGGCTTGGTGACATCGTACGCAGGCTTTGGTGACCCACGGTGGGTGTAGGGCCAAGCGTGACCCAGTTACTCTGGTCCGTTTGTCAAGACGGGGGGGGCTTAATCGCCTGTTCTCCTCATGAAACATTCTTACGCCCTCTTAAACTTTGCCACATTTACCCATTCAGTCAAACAAATCCACACAAGCGGGGAGGACTTTCGACGAGGGACGGGCAGCTGGCGTAGATGTAGTTTTATTGCCGGTTTTATTTCAGCTCGTAAGATGAAGTGGGTATTTCAGGTTGTTTCAGTGAATGACCTGCGAGGATCCAGCGCTGTAGAATCACAGACGCCTTGCGTAGCCTTTCCCGAGCCCTCCCCTTGGCGATGAACCTCGAGCGGACCAACGGCTGCGTAAATTCAGTGTGTAATGAGCTGAGCTCCCGTCGGTTCCTGCTTGTGACCACCGGGGTTTTACTGGTCTAAACTACCGCGCCTTAATCCCTCCTTAAGACTAAAACACCACTGTGTGAGGCTTGAGCTCGATCTCTGTTCACCCGCAGAGGGTTAACCGTGCAGTCCGCACACAAAAGCGATAGCAGGAAAAGGAGAACGAGCTGTCACTTAAGCTGAGTCGGGCTGCTGCAGATTCGCCGAAGGACGGAATGTGGTTTTAAATCCTGCAGCGAAGGTATCTACGCTAACTGCCTCAGGACATGGCTGGGAATGGTGTTATACTATTAGGGGTTCTGTTCTCCCTGCTGCTCCTTGTGACTGAAATTCACTGTGCATCCCAGGCGCTGTCGTAACTGACGGCGTGGCGGTCCTGCCTGAAATGTTCGCGGGAGGAGCCGCCATTCCTGCTGTCTCCCGTGCGTCTGTCCCCTCGCTGATTCGGCTTTCTGTCGCTTCCATTTCTTCACAGGTCACAGAGGGCCGAAGCCAAGATGGACAAACAGGCTGACAAGAGGAAGGGTCGCCAGGAAGAGAGGTGGGTTGGCAACAACGCTGAAGCAGTAAATAATTAGCATAGTGTGGTTACAGTTCTGCCTCTGTAATGGCTCACTGTCCAATCAGCAGACATCGTTTAAACTTCTGTTTGGTTGAGGGGAGTGCAGGGAGGGACTGAAAATGACCAGCTTGGTTAATGCCTGCTCCATTTTACTGAAGTAGTTCAGGTGCATCTTGGGAAACATGCAGCAGTTGCACTAAGTGCAAACTGACTTTCCCATTTCTGCTCGTTATTTGTGAAATATCTGCAGGCTAGCCTTTCGTGTCTGAGGTAAAGAGAAAGCCTGAGAAAGACTGCCTTACCCAAGACTTACTTCCTGTTCTAGAGATAAGTCTACTAGCAGACTTTATTTTAAGCAAACCAAACCCACACCCTTGCTCACCATAGAAGCTGTGAGGCAAACAGACCAGTTGAGATGCTGTTGCCCAGAGCACTGAGTTCTGAGCGTGTTGCCGTATAAAACTGAAGGACAGAGATATCGTTCCACAAGTGGTCCTGTAAAGATAAAAAAAGTTCTGATTTGAGGGGTTCTGTGGTGGTGTGTTATATACAGCACGGATGTCATCATGAGAACAAACATTCTGAAGTTTGTGCAATATGGGCGCCATGGAATAGGAAGATCTACTGTCTTGTAAATCCCTCGTCTCTATTACTATGAGAGTTCATTTTGGATATTACTTCCGTATTTTCCTTAAAAGATGCCCTGGCCCTCTGCAGTAAGGCTTCTATTCCTCTCCACTGATAGATATTTACCGAAACTCAAGGGCACAACAGGAGTGTTCTACCCAGAACTAAAATCTGTAACTTTCATGTTGGAAAAATATGGCCACCACAAGAAACCAATGTCTCTAAAAAAAGAAAAAACGGGTTTACCCCCATAGCAGGTCCTGATGGCCTGCATTGCTTCAGTATACATCCAGCTGTATAACTGGATACAATGTAAAAAAAAAAAAAAAAAAAAAAATGTTAAAAGTTGTGTATGTCACTCTGATTAAGAATGTAAATGTACTGAAAACTGCTCCGTTTGCGATCCGTCTGTGGCCCTGTGACGTGGATGGTTGTAATCGGAGAGAATGGCGGCTGCATAGTTTGGCTGAGTGATACGACTTGCGCCGCTGCGTTCTGGAGAAGACAAAAGGCTGACTCTGAAAGGGAAGCCATGCAAAAACCGGTTCTTTGCGCCCATGCTGGTCCCAGATTAGCGATCTGCCCTGGGGGGGGGGGGGAGCCTCCTTCAGGGAGGGGCCCGTGACTGCACTTTGCTGCCAAAACACTCAGGTGTGTGTTTGCGTTTTTGTGTCTCTGCAGGAAAACTGAGATGAAAATGAGACACGAGGAAATCAGGAAGAAATATGGTAAGATCCCACCCAGCCGCCCCTTCTCTCTACCTTAATATAAAACCTCCCATCATCCTCCTGTGATTACAGGAAGTGCATCATTACAGCAGCCACAGCACACACTGAGTTCCCTGTAAGGGAACCCTAACCCTAACCCTAGCCCCTGTGTAGTTGTGGAGAATCTTACTGGAATGTGTTATCCATGGCTGGGCTACTGTTTTGTGTCACTGCTCAACAACAACAAAAAGTAAAGGTGTTACTGATCCAAAGGGGAGAGGGGAAGCCAGCTGCTCCCTCTTGTGGTTAGGAAGGGTACTGTGTTTTGAGCAGGGGTGTACAATCTTATAGGATAAGGGCCGATGTAGGTGCAAGCTTTTGTTTTAGCCCGGCACTACAACACCTGATTTAAAACTATCTAACTAGTCACGGTCTTCGATCATGGCCTTGATTAGTAGAGTCAGGTGTCATAGTGCTGGACCAGAACAAAAACCTATACGCACACACAACCTTTTCTCATAAAGATTGGAAACTCCTGGTTTTGAGCAAGGATGTACATTCAGCATCGAATGGTTGCCAAATCTGCACTTGAGTTGTGCACTGAAATTTTGTCTTCAATATGAGCATTTATTTATTTATCTATTTGTCTCTCTTCCAGGGCTGTCGGGGGCAAACCCTTACTCCAAGTTCGAGAACAATTAAGCAGGTCTCCCACCCGGATTCCAAACACTCCTCTGCCTTCACACCGAATAGGAAGAACATCCATCTCTGACACTCCACTGACCTTCAGAGCCACTCCACTGACCTTCAGAGCCTCTCTTCTGACCTTCAGAGCCTCTCCTCTGACCTTCAGAGCCCCTCCTCTGACCTTCAGAGCCTCTCCTGACCTTCAGAGCCTCTCCTCTGAAACTGCACACATTGCAGGGCGACCACCAGTTCACCTGGGCATCGAGTGATGTGTATCAATGGGGCCCGTCGCAGGTTTAGAAGCTAAACCCCCTGACAGGAGCTTACATGTACCCATTCCAATGATTTGTGTGTAAGATCGTATTTTATTTTACCATGAAAGGTTACTTCTTTTTCCTCTTTATTTTTTTAAAACTGACAAATGAAAGTAAATGTGTTGTGAAATGAAACTGAAATGATTGTATAGAAGAGGAATGGGGAAGGCCAGAAACGTAAATGTGTGTTGTTCTGGAGCAGAGGTCAGATGTCAAGATCTACTTCTCTAACCCTGTGTTTACTTTGTGAAGTAACAAATGATTAATGCAGTTCGTTTCTTTTTTCTTTTATTTTTTGTAGACCAAAGACATTGCTCACTCAGAACTGTGTCACTGTCTTAACACTGTGGTTAAAACACTGTCGATTTGGTCATTCTTTTACTAAAATAAAATATAATTTGACCGAAATAGTTCCATTCCTGCTGGCCTGGTCTCCATTAATTTGCTCAAATTTACTTAAACTTCAAATAATTTGCAGTAGTTTGAGTGCAACATTACTGTAGTGCTGCCCTCACAAATGTGAGTGCAATCGCTCGTCTTTGTCGTGTTTTAGCTGAATGACTGTATGTACATAGGGGGAATACGTTTATCTCTCTACCTTGAACTCCAAAGGTTTTGTAAAACTCGCTGGTAAATTTCTTGGGCACTGTTGAACTTTCAAGATTTACTTGAGCCTTTTCACTCCTTGTAACTTAACTAGTACAGTGTATGCTTTTATTATTTGTATATGCTACCCCTGACAAACTGTACAGGAAAAGTCATCACCGTGTTTGGGTATGCCGCATGAATGTGTATGAGGAGAGCTGTGGACCAGGTGAAAGTCATGCAATGGAATGTTTTTGTGTTTTGGTGCCCCCTTCCAAGTTGGTGTTTAAAACAACCCTTTTGGAAAGTAGTTGTAAACTCACCAGGATTAAAAAAAAAAAAAAATTTTAAACCCTGACCATCGTTTTTGGCTTCAGCTCTGTATCTCAGGGTTTTATTCCCAGACCTTTGCATGATGGGGAATTTGGCACGTCCCAGTATGTGCATGTGCATGTATTTGTGCGTGCACATGCATGCATGTGCCCAGTTTTTGTGCATACGTGTGCATTTGCATGCACTTGTAGGCATTTACATATGTATGTGTCCTAGTGGAGAGCCTTACATTGCTATACTTAGGAATTGGAAAGAGACCGTACTGTTGAAACCAAATCGTCAGATATGAAATTCTGTGAAATGCTTCTGTGATTATTGTTTTGTTCACCTGGTATGTTTTTTCTGAAGGTGTGTTCTAATGGGTGGAATTCAGTCATGCGATATGATAATTCCCTTGCAACATTCTGCCTTAAATTTCTTCTTTCATAAAAAGCGACAGGTTTTCTTACAATTACCTGTCCAGTAGTAGATTAACATGTATTTTGTATAAAGCAAGATTGCAGGGGTTTTTTTTTCTTTGTAACATTCTTGACATAAGAGTGATTTAGTTCCCTGAAATGGAAATCATAAATGTTAAATATTTCTAGTGTGCGGGGAAAATCATTCTCATTAAAACAAAAATCAACTGAGAAGCTTGGTCTTTCTTTTACTTGCAAACCCACTTTAGCTTAGTGTTGCAAAAATTATACTTTTTTATATTTTAAACACTACTGTTAGTTGTGGCATTTAACGTGGCCATATCACTGTTTCTGGGTCTTCTTTCATTAAGTATATAGGCACCATTTAGAAAATGTGCGCCACAAACGCATGCACTTTGAGCACTTAGAATGTTCGCCAATTTCATGGCGATGCACTTCACATTCAAAAGATCTTATGAATCTCCAAAACATGCGAATAAACCGAGAACTCTCGCTTTTTTCTTTGCTGGTGTGTTACTCGAAGCCGCCCGCTCTACTTTTTTACCTCCATTGCATATTTTATTTACAGTCGCGTGTCTAAGCTCAAGAGCGCCCCTTGCGTTTATACAAAACATAACGACCACAATTCAGATGTCGGAATTGAAAGCGTATGCGTTTTTATTTAAGCTATTCTTAGATTCGGTTTATTGATTTTTCACCTCAGTGTTTACTGTAGAATGTACAAAGAAAGGAAAGCACCTGATGATGGAATGTCAATCCCGCGCGACCAAGAAGTTTAAAATATATATGCGCGCTCCCGGGTCCGCGTTCCCGATATAAAAACACCACGTGACCTATTACAGTCCAATCGGTTTGCAGAGAACAATAGACCAAGTGCGCTCCCGACAGCAGAGAGGACTGGGAGAGGTAGGAAAGAGCCAGCCAGAAAAATCATCTGCAAATTCTCCGCACATCTACAAATCAGCGCTAAACGACAGCATGTCTGAAGAGAAGACAAAGGTAAAAACGCGATATATACAAAACAGCATTAACGACCAGTTGTATGAGGTTTGTCAGCTCTAAATTTGTGCAAAACGGTTTTACGATGGCCGGATTGCGAATCTGAGCGGGTGAAATGTAAAGACAATGGTTGGCCTATGTGCCGGTTTGGTAACCGGTATCTGTGATACACCGCTGCTTTCGGTAGAATACTACAAATAATAATGTAAAATATCCTGTGATGCGCGATCTGTTGAGTGAAGAGCACCATTGAATCTGCGCCATTGTTTCTGTCTGCCGCGCAATCTCTTCGGGATGGAATTCAGCTTCTGCGTTTGCGGGGTTTTCTTTGTGAAACTGAATTGCTGCCTGCCAGTGTTCTTACGTTTTCTGCGTAGCAAATGCCGCAAGAACAGCGGATCTGAGCGTAAAGATGCACCACATTGAAAAGCCGCCATTAGAAAGCAAAGCGCAAAACTGTTCGGCACAACATGCAATCAATGCTTGCCTGCTGGATGTTATATAACGATTTTGTTGGTGGCTAGCTACTTGCTAACAAATTAACAGCACGTTTTGCGCGAAGTTCTTCGGAAATTGGAAGCAAGATGGTTAAACTGTAAATATGTGCAACCCGCTAAGTTATCCCACAAGGTAACGCTGCGTTGTGCAGGGCAGCTAGCTAACTTCGATTGCTGCAAAACAGCAAGCTATTTAGTTGTAACTAATTGTACAGCTAAGTAGTGCCATGCTTTGCATCAAGCACAGGAAACTTTATTGTCGCTAACTTGCCATGGCTAACCAGCTAGTTGGTTGTAACGTTAGGCTCGTAAACGTTAAGTGTATTTTATTCCTTCAGAAATGGTTGAGTTGCTACCTAGCTAATTCATTCGACAACGTAGTGCATTCTATATGTCTAGTTACACAGTAAAGCTAAATAGCCTGCAAGTTAGATCGCTAGACTGAAGGTAAGATGGACAACGTCTGGAATATGTTTCGGCGCAATAGGACTAACTATGGGTTATTACTCTACAACCACTATACCGGGTGCAGATGCACTTTTTTTATTTTTGTCTTTTGATTTCGGATTGAAGTCTGGTAATTTTATCCTGCTTCGTTTGCGTCCCAGAGTGTTGGTCGCAGTGATATGCGGATGGATTTGAGCGCAAAACGAAAGCAGTTTGTTACCCCTGTGCGCGCGTTCACGCGTGTGTGTTTGTGTGTGTGTGAGAGAGGGAGCGAGCGAGCGTGTGATGGACTGATCCGTGTGTCGTTTTTTTTGTACTTTGCAGGAAGGTGTGAAGACCGAGAACGACCACATTAACTTGAAGGTGGCCGGTCAGGATGGGTCGGTGGTGCAGTTTAAAATCAAAAGGCACACGCCCCTCAGCAAATTAATGAAAGCCTACTGCGAAAGACAGGTGAGCACTTTTTTTCAAATGAAGATATCTTTCAGTTCATTGAGCTCAGGCCAGAACGTGCCGTTTTTTGGTCATCGGCACACGTGCACATGTATGGATCACACACCGTCACGATTTGCCTTGGAAGTCAACCGGTAACCTTGCTGTAAATGAATATCATAAGAACATAACCCAGAGCTGATGTAAATCTGGAGGGAGGGTTTGCAGAGCATGAACACAGTGATGTTTTAAATGGTGGTCTGATTTTATATTTTGAAATTGTTGGGCTTTTGGTCACGCTTATGTAAATATTAATCTTGTAATGTGTAACTTTTTTTTATTTTTTTTTAGGGTTTGTCAATTAGGCAGATTAGATTTAGGTTTGATGGACAGCCGATCAATGAGACGGACACACCGGCACAGGTCAGTATGCCCACCCTAGCGGAGTGACTGTGTTGGTATGAGTGGGGAAATGTAAGGTTGCTGTGTGCTGTGCGTGTGATGTCTTGCTGTGACTGCATCTGCAAGGCTGTGTTTGATGTGAAATGCACTTCATAACAAATGCAATGCCTGTTTCGGGTGGGGGGGGAGGCTTTTTGGGCTGTTTAAGGGCATGCATTTTTCATAACTGCAAACTGCAGACACGCAGCATTGAAGTTCCCTCCCTTCACAGTGGATTGGCTCTTTAAAGGTTGTTGCTGGCAGTCTTCAGCGTCACATGCACAGGAAGGCCACACGGTCTGTTGGGGAGTTCATTTAAAATAAGCTGTTTAGCGCAAGCCGGTTGACGTTATTAGGATTTTCGTAAATGTGTTTTTTTCCGCCCCTCCTGTTAACTTGCGTTCGCTGCTGAAAAGCATTGTCAGGAGAGGGGTCGTGTAACTCACTGAACCCACCCCTGAAGCGCTTCCTTCAAAACGCTGCTTCAGAACACTGCGTCAAAGACAATCTCCTCAGACTCTGTTTCCTTGGCAAACATTTCACGTATTGGATTCGGATGATGATGATGATGATGTTGTGTGTTGGGTGCAGTGTGTGTGCCTGGGAGTTGTTACTGTCGTAAATGTGCCGAGGCTGAACACAAGCCGTCTGGCTCTTGTTTTCAGCTGGAGATGGAAGATGAGGACACTATCGACGTATTTCAACAACAGACCGGGGGCTGCTCCTAAGGACGGACCTCTTTCCTTGCAGACTGTACAGACTTCGTACCCGGAGAACATCAGCTCAGCTATTTTATTTCAGTTTTCCTCCAAACGCTCTTCACCTTTTTTTTTTTTGTTTGTTTTAGTTTTGTTTTTTTTGTAACTCCACCTTCCTCCCACTCCACTCTAAAGGGGGGAATCGTGGGGTTTGTGTTAAATGTTTATGTCAGAGAGGACATGGTTTTAGACAGTGTAAGTGACTTTGCCTGGGGAGTGAGCAGTTTTCAGACACCCTCCCTGGAGTCTGCATCAGTAGTGGTGTCTTCAGGGAGGGGGGAGGGGGAGGGGGGGGGGACTCTAACTCATCGACTTCCTGTTCAAAACTCTGTCCTGTTTAAAAGGTCAGGGAGACAGAGGTCATGACGGGGGCAGGCCAGTTTCGATATTTGTCATGTGGAATTTAGTGTGCCTGTGGTCAGTGTTCCAATGCACAGGGGGGTCGGGGTGGGGGGGGGGATCCCATAGTGATGTCATTAGATCTGCCACAAACTGAAGGAGCAGCAGGCTCTTGGAGTCTCCTGCGGTATGGGGTGTATATTTTAGGTCCGTCTCTGTTCTGGGTACACGTGCAGATGAAGTGTTTTCTCCTTTTTTTTTTAATCAGTGCAGTTTGTTCAAAAGCCTATTTCTCTGCCAATGACCGGTATATGGGAGCTGTTCATTTTCCTTGGACTCAAACCATATCGAGCGAATTGAGGGACGGGAAGCTATTGTAATGGATGAGAGAGAATGAGATTGTGTCTGGACCAAATGCTATACCCAGTATTCTGATCAATAAATGTTTTGAGATTCTACAAAAAAAACCACCGTATGTTTTCCTTTTTAATGCCTCTGAGGAAGCTTTTTTTTTTTTTTAAAAAAAAACAATTTTCTAGGGGTTTTTTTTTTTTTTTCTGCCCTGTTGAGGGGTTGCCATGAACGTTAGAAAAACAGCCGTTTGTAATAAGCTTGCGCTGTCCTCCCTCTCCGCCCCAGACGTTTTGTGGTATAAAAAAAAAGGGAACCTTCCCTGACTCGACTGTCAGCCCAGACGTTCACTTCTCGGTTTTGGGGTGAAGCTTGTCGTTGGCACGCTCGGAGAAACCCCCCTCTCGCTTCGGGGCGCACGTGCAGTCGGGGACGGGCACAGTCGGCGAACACACACACACACACACACACACACACACACGCCACCAATCCTCACACACCTCTCTGCTAATGTGTGCTTTTATTTGTTGTCCTTTACTGCTGTACACAATAAATATAGTTTGGTACCCGGGCTCCTGGTCTCTGCTGGCGTCTTTCGGTTTTTAAGATGGTGGACGGAGTGTAGCACAGTGGGTAAGGAACTGGGCTTGTAACCGAAAGGTCGCGGGTTCGATTCCCGGGTAAGGACACTGCCGTTGTACCCTTGAGCAAGGTACTTAACCTGCATTGCTTCAGTATATATCCAGCTGTATAAATGGATACAATGTAAAATGCTATGTAAAAGTTGTGTACGTCGCTCTGGATAAGAGCGTCTGCTAAATGCCTGTAATGTAATGTAATGTGTGTGGCAGCAGATTTACCTTCTCACAGAAGTCGAATCTCTCTCTTCCTCCTGTTATCTGTGCTTGCCTGGAGCCGAAACCAGTTCAGGCTCTTTTTTTTTTTGAAGTCTAGGGACTGCTCTGTGGGCCGTTGCGTAAACGAGCTGATTAATGGCCGGTCCGACGGGGGAGGTGTCCCGCTGGAGCGGATGTTGCCTCAGAAGCGTAGCCGGTTAGCCGACTGTTCGATCGCCGGTCGCACAGAGATACTCCTCCGAGACTTCGCGCGGCCTGCCTGCACAGCCACCGTTCGTGGGGCACCTGCTTTCTTTCCTTTCTTCTCCCATGCACGAGGGAGGATGCTAACTGCGATGGAATAGCTGCTCAAATTCAGGGCTGCATCACAGGCAGTGAGCCCTAGAGTTATGTCCAGTGCTGCCCTGACTTATGAGTGAGTGCATCTTTACTCGGCTATATTTGCTGTTTTGTCACTGACGCTCTAATCTGATTTTTATCTGAGATGTGGCAGTATGAGGAAGAAGGAAGGGGCGATGCAGTGCAGTGCAATGGCCTCTAAAGAGACAACGGAAGAGTTCCTGTGACTAATCTCAGGCGTGAACTTCGTGCGAAATGTTTAGGAGGGTGTGAGCTTTAGTCATCCTAAACCGAAACGGGTCATCGCTGAGCCTGTGTTACTGGGGACTCGAGCATTCTGGGAGTTTCCCAGACATGACCGCAACCGACCTGACGTCAGCGGGAAATGGTGAGGTACAGACGTCATACCAGGATAACCTCTCCGGTGTCGTGCTACTGAGAGCATGTGATCTCTCACTTAGGCACGTCAAAGAATGATCTTTTTCTCCTGTGTAAAATAGCTAAATATTAACCATTATTATGATGAGTAAAAGTACATTTGACGGATTATAGTGCTGTTAAAGATAACGATGTATAAAATGCGAATGATTTGCGCATCGCAATGTCTGAAAAGTGGGTAAGAACTGCATGGGTGGCAAGTGGAATCTCTGCATTCAGCACGCAACTCACCTGCTTCCCTGTCCGAAGGTGTTACCTGTGCTGTGGAACCGTGTTACATTACATTACATTCCATTACATTCATTTAGCAGACGCTTTTATCCAAAGCGACGTACAAAAAGTGCATTTTCATGATCGTAGACAACTGCTGAACACGGGTTCAGTAAGGTACAATTACTTATTTTGTCCAGCGTTCTGCTGGACAAGGCAAAGGAAGCCAACGGGCTTGCAGATGAATTCTCACTTTACCCTGTAAGTCTGCATGTGTGTTAACCTCCCCCTTTTCTAGATGTTAATTCCCCACACAACTTTTCTGTGAGCATTGCCCGGTTCTCACACCAAACATGTTAAATATTTCAAATGTGGTGAGATGTGTGGTGGAGCCAACTCTGAACCCATGTCTGTAGCCCCCCCCCGTGAGGATTTGGGTTTTAACCACCCCTGCCATGGCACTTCCTGTGCTGCTGTCCTTTCTGTCATACCCTCTCTGCTTTCCCTCCGTACCATAAAAATAATTAACATTTAAATATAGTACTCGGTGTTTTTGGGGTTTTCTTGGAGGTGCCATTAGCTGTTCAGTTATGCTTTGCTGTGTCAGTAGTAGCAGTCCAGGCATAGCCTCACAGAAATCAGATAAGGAGAGGCTCGCTCTCCACCGTCTGTAATCTGGAGGTGTGCTCTGTGATTAGACCGTCAGCATTAAACACAGATCAGCTGACAGCCCGACTCACCAAAATGGACTTCAGGGAGACGTGTACGTCGTGGCTTGTAAGTTTGAAATGTAGTATACGGTGTAAATTTTTTTTTTTTTGGTATCGAGTTTATCATGATATGATTTGGTTCACTTTGTCATCAAGCAGATATTCTTAGACCAATGACCCAAATTAAATAACCAGTAATAGTGTTTCCATGAGTAATATTAATGGTAGTATATTCAGCTGACTTTATTCATTGTTTACAGCCAAGATAAATTTAAATAATAAATAAATTTGCGATGTAAAATATACAGATCATACAGTTGGTTGATGGATTTCCACATCTATCAAAAAAAATATTTTTTTCTCAGATCTCACTAAATACAGTACGCATTTTTGCTAAGGGTTCGCCAACCCTAGTCCACTAGAGGGTGCTGTTCTCACGTTTTCATCTCTTGTAGCACTTAAAATCTAACCCACGCGTGCGTAGACGGTTTGTTTTACTGGTCTTTATCCGTGGATTTAGGAATAGTAGTGTCATTCTAAAGTAGTGCATACATTTTTGCTGCAAATGTAATGGCAAAGTAAATCGTACATGAAAAGTTTGTGCGAACGGTACATTTTATTAATCGTATAACAGCCTACTACAAAGATCAATTCTTCCACTGGTGCCGGATTAGCGTTGTATGCTGTTCAAACAGCCTCAAATATATGTCCACGTGGGTATTAGGCGGTTATTTGATGCACGTACGTTCCATAAAACCGTTAAACTATTTTAATTGTGTTGTTTGGTGAATAACGTTACTTCAAACTATGAACCTGTTTCCATTCCTCAAAAACAAGGTTGTATTTATTTATTTATTCATTTATTTCAGTACGAACAGAAAACTGTTATTACCAGCACCAGTCGTGCACACGTTTTTTCGGACTGCACCCGTATGGTGTTTTCAATGTTTTGAGTTTTCTGTAATTGTCTTCCTTTTGCTGGCCTGCAATTTTAGCTGCTAGGGCTCTTAATTACCTTTGTGGAAGAGCCTCCAGTGGAAGATTTAGATGCAGACATTCCTGCTGGTTCATTCCACAGGGCATAATTGCTGTTATTTACACACATTTAGAACGCAAATCGTCCTCGATACGCTCGTAGGTACGCACTAGCTGTCACTAAAAAAAAACGATCGTCTAAATATATTCGTGCGTGCGGTGCGACAGCTGATCGGTGTAATCAATCTGATAGAGGGGTACGTTTAAAATTTCAATTATTGCCTATCAAAACAAGGAAGAAGTTGTCTTACTCTCCGTGTTGTTGCTGCCGTGGTTCGAGGTGTTAAGAAAATTACATTGGCAACGGGCCCACTTGCTGATAGGGTAATTATCCTCTCTTCATAAAATGCTATTGATAGACTGACGGGCGGAAAATGGAGTTGTTAGACCTTCCTGCTATGTGCACCAAGAACAATTCGGGGAAGTTCTCGCTTTTTTACGGTGAGTTGAATCGAGACAACAATGGAGTTTGTTCAGAGTTTTGTGGGCGATGTGGCTAGGGTTACGTTCAATGTGTACACGCTGGATTTAAAAGGCGATGCATTGTACTGCGGGGCGAAACATCACAATAAAAAAGTCAACGAAAGTCTATTCTTGAAAGAAACAATGAGGGTTGTTTTGAGGAGTGGTTGAGAAATCCAAGTCCTTTTCCTTTGATCTTCATGTCTTTGAACTTGGTCACCCGGTAGAGTTTTCAGTGTGGCTGTCAGTGGTAGGGAGGGGGGGGAGGTGGATGTTCTCTCTGGATTTTATGCAACCCAAGACTGAAAGGTTTTGTACCATTGGTTGACTTGGGTGTGCCTGTCCTGTTACTATAAATTGTTCTGAGGGGTACAGTTCCAGGGGGTGGCCTCGTGTGAACAGACGTCCATGGCAGTGGAGATGGTGTTAAAGTGAGAGGTACAAACAGTTGGGAGTTGGATGAATGGTGGTACTGGAACCTGAGGCATGTCATGTTTTTGGGTGTTCATACATACTTAGGGCAGGGCCCTCCATCTCAAACGTCAGCTACTGGAGGGTGTCTTGTTGCTTTCAGTGTATTTCATCGCTGAAGTGCTCAGTTTCTCAGTTTAAGTCACTGGTTGACCACAGAAGCCTATTTTTCCTTCTCGCTTCCTTGTTCCATTTCTTGCATTCTTTCTTGCATATCGTTTGGCTTTCGTTGGCCAGTTTCTCTTAGGTTTAGCATCAGTATTAGCCCGTTGGACGTAGATGTACAGAACTGACTTGTGAGGTATTAGCAGGCCTGTGGCTGCCACATCTGTTTTTCTCATCTTGTTTCCTTTTGCCAGCAATTGATTTCCCACCATAATACTGTGTACAGGGATTACAGAATTAGAATAAAGTTGCTGTGTAGCATAATTAGCTGGTGCTTTCCTCACACAGTGCTCAGGAAAGAGCAGGAAAAAAAAAACAAACGAACAGACACACACAGGAAACGCAACCCGTCAACAACCTGTCCCCAATCCCGAAGCGAACATCACAGAGTTTTTAACTACGCCGTTCCACGCGGGGCACCAGGAGCCCCCGAAAGCACGTCTGCCAGGTCGGGGTCAGGGTCCGAGTTTCGGTGAGCGGCCCACGCAGTCGCCCCACGCACCCCCCCCCCCCCCCCCGCCTGCTGTCCCAGCGCTAATCCCGCTCTGATTGGTTCTAATGGATCCGCGCGATGCTAATGTGTTTAGCTCAGCTGGATGAAGGCTGGCTTTCATGCTCGCAGGTGAATGATTACAAAGGCCCACATCAAGGCCTGTGTGGGGATATTGACACACTCCTTAAAGGTGCAGGTAATGATAGAGGTAGCAAGGGCATTCCAGCCTTTTTTCTTTCTGTCTTTCTTTTTTCTTTTTCTTTTTTTTTTTTTACTCTCACCCCCTTCATCCTAAACACGGTGTTATTTGATATGTGCAGGTGGGAATTACAGCACTGCCCTTTTTCAACGCACACACACAGACACACGCACGCACGCATACACACATGCACGCGCACACAGACGCACGCACACACAGACACACGCACACACATGCACGCGCACACAGACGCACGCACGCAACAGACACACGCACACGCATGCACACACACACACACACGCACGCGCACAGACACACACGCAGGCACGCATACACACAGGCACGCACGCACACACACACGCACACTCACACGCGCACACACACACAGACGCACACACATACACACACACACACACACTTCACTCAGGCAGTCCTTCATGTTCTCAAACACGACCTTTCCACGAAACGTTGAAAACCAAGGGCAGCGGGCCCCATGCTCAGACACACGCTCTTCCTTCTTATTGCAAAGACTGTTCCAGTGTTCTTCGGCAAAAGCGCAATATCACTTTGTCACTCGTTAGGAGTAAAAGCAGCAGAAAATATAGTCTCTGTGCAAAACTCAAATTTGTTTCTCTTTAACCCTTTAAGGAGTGAGATCATGAACATGCGGTCAGAATGTTCTTAACTGAACATTCTAAAGCTGATGTCACAATCGCTGCTGGTAACTGAGAGCAACGTTCAGAGTTCTATAACACTGATTTAGAACAAAAACCTACCCTTCAAGGGGCATAAAGAACTCCAGAGCTAGAGGAGAGTCACTGAAGTATGTCACGAAGGGCCAGCTCGAGGATCAGGAGTGAGTGAGACTTCTGTGAAGTGGGCTGTGGGGTTGGAGCATCGCTCCTGGGTCTGCAGCAGAGTGAGCCTCTCCTCGTGAAGGAGGCCCCCGTCCACCCTCATACCCTGGACGAGGGGGTGGGGGGGGGGGGCTCTGCGGTCATTCACTACAGCAATCTTTTTTTTGGGGGGGGGGTAGTTGTGATGAGATGCATGCGTAGGCAAATGAGTGGTGGTAAAGTGCTTCCTGTTTGTGGCTTTATCACCCAGACGGGTCTGACTGGGAGGATGAGAAACGGAGGTGTTATCGGGGTGGGGGGGGGGGGTGGATGCCTGGCAGAGAGAGCGCAGTGTGGTCGCGAGATAAACATCGCCAGCCTTTCCGCTGCGGTTGATAAAACCGCGGGCGGGGGCTTTGATTCCGCGAACGCGGTGCTCTTGTGCTGATTGGACCCTTTCATGTCCCCCCCGCGCCCTCTCAGCAGCGTGGGGAAAGCGCTCTTTGTGCGTGCAGTCGAGCGCGTAGCGACAACACTGTGAGCGAGCGGCCCGGCTCGGCGTCGGCCCCGGAACCACAGCCAGGGCCGCGGGCGGCGTGCCCGTACGGAGAGGGGGCCAGACCCACATTACATTACATTTATTTGGCAGACTCTTTTATCCAAAGCGACGTACAAAAAGTGCATTTCATGGTCATGGACAACTGCTAAACACAGGTTCAATAAGATACAATACTTATTTTGTACAGCTGTTTCTAGCCAAGAACACAGTTTAGTTCACACAGTGAACACTATTCTGACCTACCCTCTGCAAAGCCAACTAGGCAGAAGAATAAGCTACAGTATTAGGACAAATACAAATTACCAGAAAGTGCTGGGATGGGGCAACACACTTTTGTCTAACACTTTGGACATTGACCAAAGTGAAGTGACCTTGTTAGACTGGTTGCATGCCTTGAGGGAGGGACGGAGGAGGGAGGAGGGGGGGACGGAGGAGGGAGGAGGGAGGGGGGGGAGCAGTAAGCTCATGGCTGTGGTTTGGCTGTGAGGTGGTCGATGGCTGCAATCAGAGGTGAATGTGTGGATAATTTTATACCTGTAAGGGAACAAACGTACACACTCCAAAAAGTTCTTCAATCAAGGAGTCCAAACT